>NW_027617645.1:0-105184 GCF_964187855.1 Myxine glutinosa | reverse complement strand
ACTTTTGCACTTGTATTAGTGTGGAAAAAACACTTTTTGCACTTGTGATAGTGTTGAAAACCCACTTTTCGCACTTGTGTTAGTGTTGAAAAACCACTTTTCGCACTTGTGTTGGTGCAGGAAACCACTTTTGCACTTGTATTAGTGTGGAAAAACCACTTTTCGCACTTGTGTTAGTGTTGAAAAACCACTTTTCGCACTTGTGTTAGTGTGGAAAAACCACTTTTCGCACTTGTGTTAGTGTTGAAAAACCACTTTTCGCACTTGTGTTAGTGTTGAAAAACCACTTTTCGCACTTGTGTTGGTGCAGGAAACCACTTTTGCACTTGTATTAGTGTGGAAAAAACACTTTTTGCACTTGTGATAGTGTTGAAAAACCACTTTTCGCACTTGTGTTAGTGTTGAAAAACCACTTTTCGCACCTGTGTTAGTGTTGAAAAACCATTTTTCGCACTTGTGTTAGTGTTGAAAAACCACTTTTCGCACTTGTGTTGGTGCAGGAAACCACTTTTGCACTTGTATTAGTGTGGAAAAAACACTTTTTGCACTTGTGATAGTGTTGAAAAACCACTTTTCGCACTTGTGTTGGTGCATGAAACCACTTTTGCACTTGTATTAGTGTGGAATAACCACTTTTCGCACTTGTGTTAGTGTTGAAAAACCACTTTTTGCACTTGTGTTAGTGTTGAAAAACCACTTTTCGCACTTGTGTTGGTGCAGGAAACCACTTTTGCACTTGTATTAGTGTGGAAATAACACTTTTTGCACTTGTGTTAGTGTTGAAAAACCACTTTTCGCACTTGTGTTGGTGCAGGAAACCACTTTTGCACTTGTATTAGTGTGGAAAAACCACTTTTCGCACTTGTGTTAGTGTTGAAAAACCACTTTTCGCACTTGTGTTAGTGTTGAAAAACCACTTTTCGCACTTGTGTTACTGTTGAAAAACCACTTTTCGCACTTGTGTTGGTGCAGGAAACCACTTTTGCACTTGTTTTAGTGTGGAAAAAACACTTTTCGCACTTGTGTCAGTGTTGAAAAACCACCTTTTGCACTTGTGTTGGTGCAGGAAACCACTTTTGCACTTGTATTAGTGTGGAAAAAACACTTTTTGCACTTGTGATAGTGTTGAAAAACCACTTTTCGCACTTGTGTTAGTGTTGAAAAACCACTTTTCGCACTTGTGTTGGTGCAGGAAACCACTTTTGCACTTGTATAAGTGTGGAAAAACCACTTTTCGCACTTGTGTTAGTGTTGAAAAACCACTTTTCGCACTTCTGTTAGTGTTGAAAAACCACTTTTCGCACTTGTGTTGGTGCAGGAAACCACTTTTGCACTTGTATTAGTGTGGAAAAAACACTTTTCGCACTTGTGTTGGTGCAGGAAACCACTTTTGCACTTGTATTAGTGTGGAAAAACCACTTTTCGCACTTGTGTTAGTGTTGAAAAACCACTTTTCGCACTTGTGTTAGTGTTGAAAAACCACTTTTCGCACTTGTGTTAGTGTTGAAAAACCACTTTTCGCACTTGTGTTAGTGTTGAAAAACCACTTTTCGCACTTGTGTTAGTGTTGAAAAACCACTTTCCACACTTGTGTTAGTGTTGAAAAACCACTTTTCGCACTTGTGTTGGTGCAGGAAACCACTTTTGCACTTGTATTAGTGTGGAAAAAACACTTTTTGCACTTGTGATAGTGTTGATAAACCACTTTTCGCACTTGTGTTAGTGTTGAAAAACCACTTTTCGCACTTGTGTTGGTGCAGGAAACCGCTTTTGCACTTTTATTAGTGTGGAAAAAACACTTTTTGCACTTGTGATAGTGTTGAAAAACCACTTTTCGCACTTGTGTTAGTGTTGAAAAACCACTTTTCGCACTTGTGTTGGTACAGGAAACCACTTTTGCACTTGTATTAGTGTGGAAAAACCACTTTTCGCACTTGTGTTAGTGTTGAAAAACCACTTTTCGCACTTGTGTTAGTGTTGAAAAACCACTTTTCGCACTTGTGTTACTGTTGAAAAACCACTTTTCGCACTTGTGTTGGTGCAGGAAACCACTTTTGCACTTGTTTTCGTGTGGAAAAAACACTTTTCGCACTTGTGTCAGTGTTGAAAAACCACTTTTTGCACTTGTGTTGGTGCAGGAAACCACTTTTGCACTTGTATTAGTGTGGAAAAAACACTTTTTGCACTTGTGATAGTGTTGAAAAACCACTTTTCGCACTTGTGTTAGTGTTGAAAAACCACTTTTCGCACTTGTGTTGGTGCAGGAAACCACTTTTGCACTTGTATTAGTGTGGAAAAACCACTTTTCGCACTTGTGTTAGTGTTGAAAAACCACTTTTCGCACTTCTGTTAGTGTTGAAAAACCACTTTTCGCACTTGTGTTGGTGCAGGAAACCACTTTTGCACTTGTATTAGTGTGGAAAAAACACTTTTCGCACTTGTGTTGGTGCAGGAAACCACTTTTGCACTTGTATTAGTGTGGAAAAACCACTTTTCGCACTTGTGTTAGTGTTGAAAAACCACTTTTCGCACTTGTGTTAGTGTTGAAAAACCACTTTTCGCACTTGTGTTAGTGTTGAAAAACCACTTTTCGCACTTGTGTTAGTGTTGAAAAACCACTTTTCGCACTTGTGTTAGTGTTGAAAAACCACTTTCCACACTTGTGTTAGTGTTGAAAAACCACTTTTCGCACTTGTGTTGGTGCAGGAAACCACTTTTGCACTTGTATTAGTGTGGAAAAAACACTTTTTGCACTTGTGATAGTGTTGATAAACTACTTTTCGCACTTGTGTTAGTGTTGAAAAACCACTTTTCGCACTTGTGTTGGTGCAGGAAACCACTTTTGCACTTGTATTAGTGTGGAAAAAACACTTTTTGCACTTGTGATAGTGTTGAAAAACCACTTTTCGCACTTGTGTTAGTGTTGAAAAACCACTTTTCGCACTTGTGTTAGTGCATGAAACCACTTTTGCACTTGCATTAGTGTGGAAAAACCACTTTTCGCACTTGTGTTAGTGTTGAAAAACCACTTTTTGCACTTGTGTTAGTGTTGAAAAACCACTTTTTGCACTTGTGTTAGTGTTGAAAAACCACTTTTCGCACTTGTGTTAGTGTTGAAAAACCACTTTCCACACTTGTGTTAGTGTTGAAAAACCACTTTTCGCACTTGTGTTGGTGCAGGAAACCACTTTTGCACTTGTATTAGTGTGGAAAAAACACTTTTTGCACTTGTGATAGTGTTGAAAAACCACTTTTCGCACTTGTGTTAGTGTTGAAAAACCACTTTTCGCACTTGTGTTGGTGCAGGAAACCACTTTTGCACTTGTATTAGTGTGGAAAAAACACTTTTTGCACTTGTAATAGTGTTGAAAAACCAATTTTCGCACTTGTGTTTGTGTTGAAAAACCACTTTTCACACTTGTGTTAGTGTTTGAAAACCACTTTTTGCACTTGTATTAGTGTGGAAAAACCACTTTTCGCACTTGTATCAGTGTTGAAAAACCACTTTTCGCACTTGCGTTAGTGTTGAAAAACCACTTTTCGCACTTGTGTTAGTGTTGAAAAACCACTTTTCACACTTGTGTTGGTGTAGGAAACCACTTTTGCACTTGTATTAGTGTGGAAAAACCACTTTTCGCACTTGTGATAGTGTTGAAAAACCACTTTTCGCACTTGTGTTAGTGTTGAAAAACCACTTTTCGCACTTGTGTTGGTGCAGGAAACCACTTTTGCACTTGTATTAGTGTGGAAAAACCACTTTTCGCACTTGTGTTAGTGTTGAAAAACCACTTTTCGCACTTGTGTTAGTGTTGAAAACCCACTTTTCGCACTTGTGTTAGTGTTGAAAAACCACTTTTTGCACTTGTGTTGGTGCAGGAAACCACTTTTGCACTTGTATTAGTGTGGAAAAAACACTTTTCGCATTTGTGTTATTGTTGAAAAACCACTTTTCGCACTTGTGTTAGTGTTGAAAAACCACTTTTCGCACTTGTGTTAGTGTTGAAAAACCACTTTTCGCACTTGTGTTGGTGCAGGAAACCACTTTTGCACTTGTATTAGTGTGGAAAAACCACTTTTTTCACCTGTGTTAGTGTTGAAAAACCACTTTTCGCACTTGTGTTAGTGTTGAAAAACCACTTTTCGCACTTGTGTTAGTGTTGAAAAACCACTTTTCGCACTTGTGTTGGTGCAGGAAACCACTTTTGCACTTGTATTATTGTGGAAAAAACACTTTTTGCACTTGTGATAGTGTTGAAAAACCACTTTTCGCACTTGTGTTAGTGTTGAAAAACCACTTTTCGCACTTGTGTTGGTGCAGGAAACCACTTTTGCACTTGTATTAGTGTGGAAAAACCACTTTTCGCACTTGTGTTAGTGTTGAAAAACCACTTTTCGCACTTGTGTTGGTGCAGGAAACCACTTTTGCACTTGTATTAGTGTGGAAAAACCACTTTTCGCACTTGTGTTAGTGTTGAAAAAGCACTTTTCGCACTTGTGTTAGTGTTGAAAAACCACTTTTCGCACTTGTGTTTGTGCAGGAAACCACTTTTGCACTTGTATTATTGTGGAAAAAACACTTTTTGCACTTGTGATAGTGTTGAAAAACCACTTTTCGCACTTGTGTTTGTGTTGAAAAACCACTTTTCGCACTTGTGTTAGTGTTGAAAAACCACTTTTCGCACTTGTGTTGGTGCAGGAAACCACTTTTGCACTTGTATTAGTGTGGAAAAACCACTTTTCGCACTTGTGTTGGTACAGGAAACTACTTTTGCACTTGTATTAGTGTGGAAAAACCACTTTTCGCACTTGTGTTAGTGTTGAAAAACCACTTTTCGCATTTGTGTTAGTGTTGAAAAACCACTTTTTGCACTTGTGTTAGTGTTGAAAAACCACTTTTCGCACTTGTGTTAGTGTTGAAAAACCACTTTCCACACTTGTGTTAGTGTTGAAAAACCACTTTTCGCACTTGTGTTGGTGCAGGAAACCACTTTTGCACTTGTATTAGTGTGGAAAAAACACTTTTTGCACTTGTGATAGTGTTGAAAAACCACTTTTCGCACTTGTGTTAGTGTTGAAAAACCACTTTTCGCACTTGTGTTGGTGCAGGAAACCACTTTTGCACTTGTATTAGTGTGGAAAAAACACTTTTTGCACTTGTAATAGTGTTGAAAAACCAATTTTCGCACTTGTGTTTGTGTTGAAAAACCACTTTTCACACTTGTGTTAGTGTTTGAAAACCACTTTTTGCACTTGTATTAGTGTGGAAAAACCACTTTTCGCACTTGTATCAGTGTTGAAAAACCACTTTTCGCACTTGCGTTAGTGTTGAAAAACCACTTTTCGCACTTGTGTTAGTGTTGAAAAACCACTTTTCACACTTGTGTTGGTGTAGGAAACCACTTTTGCACTTGTATTAGTGTGGAAAAAACACTTTTTGCACTTGTGATAGTGTTGAAAAACTACTTTTCGCACTTGTGTTAGTGATGAAAAACCACTTTTCGCACTTGTGTTGGTGCAGGAAACCACTTTTGCACTTGTATTAGTGTCGAAAAACCACTTTTCGCACTTGTGTTAGTGTTGAAAAACCACTTTTTGCACTTGTGTTAGTGTTGAAAAACCACTTTTCGCACTTGTGTTAGTCTTGAAAAACCACTTTTCGCACTTGTGTTAGTGTGGAAAAAACACTTTTTGCACCTGTGTTAGTGTTGAAAAACCACTTTTCGCACTTGTATCAGTGTTGAAAAACCACTTTTCGCACTTGCGTTAGTGTTGAAAAACCACTTTTCGCACTTGTGTTAGTGTTGAAAAACCACTTTTCACACTTGTGTTGGTGTAGGAAACCACTTTTGCACTTGTATTAGTGTGGAAAAAACACTTTTTGCACTTGTGATAGTGTTGAAAAACTACTTTTCGCACTTGTGTTAGTGATGAAAAACCACTTTTCGCACTTGTGTTGGTGCAGGAAACCACTTTTGCACTTGTATTAGTGTGGAAAAACCACTTTTCGCACTTGTGATAGTGTTGAAAAACCACTTTTCGCACTTGTGTTAGTGTTGAAAAACCACTTTTCGCACTTGTGTTGGTGCAGGAAACCACTTTTGCACTTGTGTTAGTGTGGAAAAAACACTTTTTGCACCTGTGTTAGTGTTGAAAAACCACTTTTCGCACTTGTGTTAGTGTTGAAAAACCACTTTTCGCACTTGTGTTGGTGCAGGAAACCACTTTTGCACTTGTATTAGTGTGGAAAAAACACTTTTCGCACTTGTGTTAGTGTTGAAAAACCACTTTTCGCACTCGTGTTAGTGTTGAAAAACCACTTTTTGCACTTGTGTTGGTGCAGAACCACTTTTCGCACTTGTGTTGGTGCAGGAAACCACTTTTGCACTTGTATTAGTGTGGAAAAACCACTTTTTGCACTGGTGTTAGTGTTGAAAAACCACTTTTCGCACTTGTGTTAGTGTTGAAAAAACACTTTTCGCACTTGTGTTGGTGCAGGAAAGCACTTTTGTACTTGAATTAGTGTGGAAAAACCACTTTTCGCACTTGTGTTAGTGTTGAAAAACCACTTTTCGCACTTGTGTTGGTGCAGGAAACCACTTTTGCACTTGTATTAGTGTGGAAAAACCACTTTTCGCACTTGTGATAGTGTTGAAAAACCACTTTTCGCACTTGTGTTAGTGTTGAAAAACCACTTTTCGCACTTGTGTTGGTGCAGGAAACCACTTTTGCACTTGTATTAGTGTGGAAAAACCACTTTTCGCACTTGTGTTAGTGTTGAAAAACCACTTTTCGCACTTGTGTTAGTGTTGAAAACCCACTTTTCGCACTTGTGATAGTGTTGAAAAACCACTTTTCGCACTTGTGTTAGTGTTGAAAAACCACTTTTCGCACTTGTGTTGGTGCAGGAAACCACTTTTGCACTTGTATTAGTGTGGAAAAACCACTTTTCGCACTTGTGTTAGTGTTGAAAAACCACTTTTCGCACTTGTGTTAGTGTTGAAAACCCACTTTTCGCACTTGTGTTAGTGTTGAAAAACCACTTTTTGCACTTGTGTTGGTGCAGGAAACCACTTTTGCACTTGTATTAGTGTGGAAAAAACACTTTTCGCATTTGTGTTATTGTTGAAAAACCACTTTTCGCACTTGTGTTAGTGTTGAAAAACCACTTTTTGCACTTGTGTTAGTGTTGAAAAACCACTTTTCGCACTTGTGTTGGTGCAGGAAACCACTTTTGCACTTGTATTAGTGTGGAAAAACCACTTTTTTCACCTGTGTTAGTGTTGAAAAACCACTT
Organism: Myxine glutinosa; assembly: GCF_964187855.1. Classification (NCBI taxonomy): domain Eukaryota; kingdom Metazoa; phylum Chordata; class Myxini; order Myxiniformes; family Myxinidae; genus Myxine; species Myxine glutinosa. The sequence goes on along the minus strand of NW_027617645.1, from coordinate 97,890 downwards.
TTCGCACTTGTGTTAGTGTTGAAAAACCACTTTTCGCACTTGTGTTAGTGTTGAAAAACCACTTTTCGCACTTGTGTTGGTGCAGGAAACCACTTTTGCACTTGTATTATTGTGGAAAAAACACTTTTTGCACTTGTGATAGTGTTGAAAAACCACTTTTCGCACTTGTGTTAGTGTTGAAAAACCACTTTTCGCACTTGTGTTGGTGCAGGAAACCACTTTTGCACTTGTATTAGTGTGGAAAAACCACTTTTCGCACTTGTGTTAGTGTTGAAAAAGCACTTTTCGCACTTGTGTTAGTGTTGAAAAACCACTTTTCGCACTTGTGTTTGTGCAGGAAACCACTTTTGCACTTGTATTATTGTGGAAAAAACACTTTTTGCACTTGTGATAGTGTTGAAAAACCACTTTTCGCACTTGTGTTAGTGTTGAAAAACCACTTTTCGCACTTATGTTGGTGCAGGAAACCACTTTTGCACTTGTATTAGTGTGGAAAAAACACTTTTTGCATTTGTGATAGTGTTGAAAAACCACTTTTCGCACTTGTGTTAGTGTTGAAAAACCACTTTTCGCACTTGTGTTTGTGCAGGAAACCGCTTTTGCACTTGTATTAGTGTGGAAAAAACACTTTTTGCACTTGTGATAGTGTTGAAAAACCACTTTTCGCACTTGTGTTAGTGTTGAAAAACCACTTTTCGCACTTGTGTTGGTACAGGAAACCACTTTTGCACTTGTATTAGTGTGGAAAAACCCACTTTTCGCACTTGTGTTAGTGTTGAAAAACCACTTTTCGCACTTGTGTTTGTGTTGAAAAACCACTTTTCGCACTTGTGTTAGTGTTGAAAAACCACTTTTCGCACTTGTGTTGGTGCAGGAAACCACTTTTGCACTTGTATTAGTGTGGAAAAACCACTTTTCGCACTTGTGTTGGTACAGGAAACTACTTTTGCACTTGTATTAGTGTGGAAAAACCACTTTTCGCACTTGTGTTAGTGTTGAAAAACCACTTTTCGCACTTGTGTTAGTGTTGAAAAGCCACTTTTCGCACTTGTATTAGTGTGGAAAAACCATTTTTCGCACTTGTATTAGTGTTGAAAAACCACTTTTCGCACTTGTGTTAGTGTTGAAAAACCACTTTTCGCACTTGTGTTAGTGTTGAAAAAACACTTTTCGCACTTGTGTTGGTGCAGGAAACCACTTTTGCACTTGTATTAGTGTGGAAAAAACACTTTTTGCACTTGTGATAGTGTTGAAAACCCACTTTTCACACTTGTGTTAGTGTTGAAAAACCACTTTTCGCACTTGTGTTGGTGCAGGAAACCACTTTTGCACTTGTATTAGTGTGGAAAAAACACTTTTTGCACTTGTGATAGTGTTGAAAAACCACTTTTCGCACTTGTGTTAGTGTTGAAAAACCACTTTTCACACTTGTGTTAGTGTTGAAAAACCACTTTTCGCACTTGTGTTGGTGCAGGAAACCACTTTTGCACTTGTATTAGTGTGGAAAAAACACTTTTCGCACTTGTGTTAGTGTTGAAAAACCACTTTTCGCACTTGTGTTAGTGTTGAAAAACCACTTTTCGCACTTGTATTGGTGCAGGAAACCACTTTTGCACTTGTATTAGTGTCGAAAAACCACTTTTTGCACTTGTGTTAGTGTTGAAAAACCACTTTTTGCACTTGTGTTAGTGTTGAAAAACCACTTTTCGCACTTGTGTTAGTCTTGAAAAACCACTTTTCGCACTTGTGTTAGTGTTGAAAAACCATTTTTCGCACTTGTGTTAGTGTTGAAAAAACACTTTTCGCACTTGTGTTGGTGCAGGAAACCACTTTTGCACTTGTATTAGTGTGGAAAAACACTTTTTGCACTTGTGATAGTGTTGAAAAACCACTTTTCGCACTTGTGTTAGTGTTGAAAAACCACTTTTCGCACTTGTGATAGTGTTGAAAAACCACTTTTCGCACTTGTGTTAGTGTTGAAAAACCACTTTTCGCACTTGTGTTAGTGTTGAAAAGCCACTTTTCGCACTTGTGTTGGTGCAGGAAACCACTTTTGCACTTTTATTTGTGTGGAAAAACCACTTTTGCACTTGTATTAGTGTGGAAAAACACTTTTTGCACTTGTGATAGTGTTGAAAAACCACTTTTCGCACTTGTGTTAGTGTTGAAAAACCACTTTTCGCACTTGTGATAGTGTTGAAAAACCACTTTTCGCACTTGTGTTAGTGTTGAAAAACCACTTTTCGCACTTGTGTTAGTGTTGAAAAGCCACTTTTCGCACTTGTGTTGGTGCAGGAAACCACTTTTGCACTTTTATTTGTGTGGAAAAATCACTTTTCGCACTTGTGATAGTGTTGAAAAACTACTTTTCGCACTTGTGTTAGTGATGAAAAACCACTTTTCGCACTTGTGTTGGTGCAGGAAACCACTTTTGCACTTGTATTAGTGTCGAAAAACCACTTTTCGCACTTGTGTTAGTGTTGAAAAACCACTTTTTGCACTTGTGTTAGTGTTGAAAAACCACTTTTCGCACTTGTGTTAGTCTTGAAAAACCACTTTTCGCACTTGTGTTAGTGTGGAAAAAACACTTTTTGCACCTGTGTTAGTGTTGAAAAACCACTTTTCGCACTTGTATCAGTGTTGAAAAACCACTTTTCGCACTTGCGTTAGTGTTGAAAAACCACTTTTCGCACTTGTGTTAGTGTTGAAAAACCACTTTTCACACTTGTGTTGGTGTAGGAAACCACTTTTGCACTTGTATTAGTGTGGAAAAAACACTTTTTGCACTTGTGATAGTGTTGAAAAACTACTTTTCGCACTTGTGTTAGTGATGAAAAACCACTTTTCGCACTTGTGTTGGTGCAGGAAACCACTTTTGCACTTGTATTAGTGTGGAAAAACCACTTTTCGCACTTGTGATAGTGTTGAAAAACCACTTTTCGCACTTGTGTTAGTGTTGAAAAACCACTTTTCGCACTTGTGTTGGTGCAGGAAACCACTTTTGCACTTGTGTTAGTGTGGAAAAAACACTTTTTGCACCTGTGTTAGTGTTGAAAAACCACTTTTCGCACTTGTGTTAGTGTTGAAAAACCACTTTTCGCACTTGTGTTGGTGCAGGAAACCACTTTTGCACTTGTATTAGTGTGGAAAAAAACACTTTTCGCACTTGTGTTAGTGTTGAAAAACCACTTTTCGCACTCGTGTTAGTGTTGAAAAACCACTTTTTGCACTTGTGTTGGTGCAGAACCACTTTTCGCACTTGTGTTGGTGCAGGAAACCACTTTTGCACTTGTATTAGTGTGGAAAAACCACTTTTTGCACTGGTGTTAGTGTTGAAAAACCACTTTTCGCACTTGTGTTAGTGTTGAAAAAACACTTTTCGCACTTGTGTTGGTGCAGGAAAGCACTTTTGTACTTGAATTAGTGTGGAAAAACCACTTTTCGCACTTGTGTTAGTGTTGAAAAACCACTTTTCGCACTTGTGTTGGTGCAGGAAACCACTTTTGCACTTGTATTAGTGTGGAAAAACCACTTTTCGCACTTGTGATAGTGTTGAAAAACCACTTTTCGCACTTGTGTTAGTGTTGAAAAACCACTTTTCGCACTTGTGTTGGTGCAGGAAACCACTTTTGCACTTGTATTAGTGTGGAAAAACCACTTTTCGCACTTGTGTTAGTGTTGAAAAACCACTTTTCGCACTTGTGTTAGTGTTGAAAACCCACTTTTCGCACTTGTGATAGTGTTGAAAAACCACTTTTCGCACTTGTGTTAGTGTTGAAAAACCACTTTTCGCACTTGTGTTGGTGCAGGAAACCACTTTTGCACTTGTATTAGTGTGGAAAAACCACTTTTCGCACTTGTGTTAGTGTTGAAAAACCACTTTTCGCACTTGTGTTAGTGTTGAAAACCCACTTTTCGCACTTGTGTTAGTGTTGAAAAACCACTTTTTGCACTTGTGTTGGTGCAGGAAACCACTTTTGCACTTGTATTAGTGTGGAAAAAAACACTTTTCGCATTTGTGTTATTGTTGAAAAACCACTTTTCGCACTTGTGTTAGTGTTGAAAAACCACTTTTTGCACTTGTGTTAGTGTTGAAAAACCACTTTTCGCACTTGTGTTGGTGCAGGAAACCACTTTTGCACTTGTATTAGTGTGGAAAAACCACTTTTTTCACCTGTGTTAGTGTTGAAAAACCACTTTTCGCACTTGTGTTAGTGTTGAAAAACCACTTTTCGCACTTGTGTTAGTGTTGAAAAACCACTTTTCGCACTTGTGTTGGTGCAGGAAACCACTTTTGCACTTGTATTATTGTGGAAAAAACACTTTTTGCACTTGTGATAGTGTTGAAAAACCACTTTTCGCACTTGTGTTAGTGTTGAAAAACCACTTTTCGCACTTGTGTTGGTGCAGGAAACCACTTTTGCACTTGTATTAGTGTGGAAAAACCACTTTTCGCACTTGTGTTAGTGTTGAAAAAGCACTTTTCGCACTTGTGTTAGTGTTGAAAAACCACTTTTCGCACTTGTGTTTGTGCAGGAAACCACTTTTGCACTTGTATTATTGTGGAAAAAACACTTTTTGCACTTGTGATAGTGTTGAAAAACCACTTTTCGCACTTGTGTTAGTGTTGAAAAACCACTTTTCGCACTTATGTTGGTGCAGGAAACCACTTTTGCACTTGTATTAGTGTGGAAAAAACACTTTTTGCATTTGTGATAGTGTTGAAAAACCACTTTTCGCACTTGTGTTAGTGTTGAAAAACCACTTTTCGCACTTGTGTTTGTGCAGGAAACCGCTTTTGCACTTGTATTAGTGTGGAAAAAACACTTTTTGCACTTGTGATAGTGTTGAAAAACCACTTTTCGCACTTGTGTTAGTGTTGAAAAACCACTTTTCGCACTTGTGTTGGTACAGGAAACCACTTTTGCACTTGTATTAGTGTGGAAAAACCCACTTTTCGCACTTGTGTTAGTGTTGAAAAACCACTTTTCGCACTTGTGTTTGTGTTGAAAAACCACTTTTCGCACTTGTGTTAGTGTTGAAAAACCACTTTTCGCACTTGTGTTGGTGCAGGAAACCACTTTTGCACTTGTATTAGTGTGGAAAAACCACTTTTCGCACTTGTGTTGGTACAGGAAACTACTTTTGCACTTGTATTAGTGTGGAAAAACCACTTTTCGCACTTGTGTTAGTGTTGAAAAACCACTTTTCGCACTTGTGTTAGTGTTGAAAAGCCACTTTTCGCACTTGTATTAGTGTGGAAAAACCATTTTTCGCACTTGTATTAGTGTTGAAAAACCACTTTTCGCACTTGTGTTAGTGTTGAAAAACCACTTTTCGCACTTGTGTTAGTGTTGAAAAAACACTTTTCGCACTTGTGTTGGTGCAGGAAACCACTTTTGCACTTGTATTAGTGTGGAAAAAACACTTTTTGCACTTGTGATAGTGTTGAAAACCCACTTTTCACACTTGTGTTAGTGTTGAAAAACCACTTTTCGCACTTGTGTTGGTGCAGGAAACCACTTTTGCACTTGTATTAGTGTGGAAAAAACACTTTTTGCACTTGTGATAGTGTTGAAAAACCACTTTTCGCACTTGTGTTAGTGTTGAAAAACCACTTTTCACACTTGTGTTAGTGTTGAAAAACCACTTTTCGCACTTGTGTTGGTGCAGGAAACCACTTTTGCACTTGTATTAGTGTGGAAAAAACACTTTTCGCACTTGTGTTAGTGTTGAAAAACCACTTTTCGCACTTGTGTTAGTGTTGAAAAACCACTTTTCGCACTTGTATTGGTGCAGGAAACCACTTTTGCACTTGTATTAGTGTCGAAAAACCACTTTTTGCACTTGTGTTAGTGTTGAAAAACCACTTTTTGCACTTGTGTTAGTGTTGAAAAACCACTTTTCGCACTTGTGTTAGTCTTGAAAAACCACTTTTCGCACTTGTGTTAGTGTTGAAAAACCATTTTTCGCACTTGTGTTAGTGTTGAAAAAACACTTTTCGCACTTGTGTTGGTGCAGGAAACCACTTTTGCACTTGTATTAGTGTGGAAAAACACTTTTTGCACTTGTGATAGTGTTGAAAAACCACTTTTCGCACTTGTGTTAGTGTTGAAAAACCACTTTTCGCACTTGTGATAGTGTTGAAAAACCACTTTTCGCACTTGTGTTAGTGTTGAAAAACCACTTTTCGCACTTGTGTTAGTGTTGAAAAGCCACTTTTCGCACTTGTGTTGGTGCAGGAAACCACTTTTGCACTTTTATTTGTGTGGAAAAATCACTTTTCGCACTTGTGTTAGTGTTGAAAAACCACTTTTCGCACTTGTGTTAGTGTTGAAAAACCACTTTTCGCACTTGTGTTAGTGGTGAAAAACCACTTTTCGCACTTGTGTTAGTGTGGAAAAACCACTTTTTGCACTAGTGATAGTGTTGAAAAACCACTTTCCACACTTGTGTTAGTGTTGAAAACCACTTTTCGCACTTGTGTTGGTGCAGGAAACCACTTTTGCACTTGTATTAGTGTGGAAAAACCACTTTTCGCACTTGTGATAGTGTTGAAAAACCACTTTTCGCACTTGTGTTGGTGCAGGAAACCACTTTTGCACTTGTATTAGTGTGGAAAAACCACTTTTCGCACTTGTGTTGGTACAGGAAACTACTTTTGCACTTGTATTAGTGTGGAAAAACCACTTTTCGCACTTGTGTTAGTGTTGAAAAACCACTTTTCGCATTTGTGTTAGTGTTGAAAAACCACTTTTTGCACTTGTGTTAGTGTTGAAAAACCACTTTTCGCACTTGTGTTAGTGTTGAAAAACCACTTTCCACACTTGTGTTAGTGTTGAAAAACCACTTTTCGCACTTGTGTTGGTGCAGGAAACCACTTTTGCACTTGTATTAGTGTGGAAAAAACACTTTTTGCACTTGTAATAGTGTTGAAAAACCACTTTTCGCACTTGTGTTTGTGTTGAAAAACCACTTTTCACACTTGTGTTAGTGTTTGAAAACCACTTTTTGCACTTGTATTAGTGTGGAAAAACCACTTTTCGCACTTGTATCAGTGTTGAAAAACCACTTTTCGCACTTGCGTTAGTGTTGAAAAACCACTTTTCGCACTTGTGTTAGTGTTGAAAAACCACTTTTCACACTTGTGTTGGTGTAGGAAACCACTTTTGCACTTGTATTAGTGTGGAAAAAACACTTTTTGCACTTGTGATAGTGTTGAAAAACTACTTTTCGCACTTGTGTTAGTGATGAAAAACCACTTTTCGCACTTGTGTTGGTGCAGGAAACCACTTTTGCACTTGTATTAGTGTCGAAAAACCACTTTTCGCACTTGTGTTAGTGTTGAAAAACCACTTTTTGCACTTGTGTTAGTGTTGAAAAACCACTTTTCGCACTTGTGTTAGTCTTGAAAAACCACTTTTCGCACTTGTGTTCGTGTTGAAAAACCATTTTTCGCACTTGTGTTAGTGTTGAAAAAACACTTTTCGCACTTGTGTTGGTGCAGGAAACCACTTTTGCACTTGTATTAGTGTGGAAAAACACTTTTTGCACTTGTGATAGTGTTGAAAAACCACTTTTCGCACTTGTGTTAGTGTTGAAAAACCACTTTTCGCACTTGTGATAGCGTTGAAAAACCACTTTTCGCACTTGTGTTAGTGTTGAAAAACCACTTTTCGCACTTGTGTTAGTGTTGAAAAGCCACTTTTCGCACTTGTGTTGATGCAGGAAACCACTTTTGCACTTTTATTAGTGTGGAAAAATCACTTTTCGCACTTGTGTTAGTGTTGAAAAACCACTTTTCGCACTTGTGTTAGTGTTGAAAAACCACTTTTCGCACTTGTGTTAGTGTTGAAAAACCACTTTTCGCACTTGTGTTAGTGTGGAAAAACCACTTTTTGCACTAGTGATAGTGTTGAAAAGCCACTTTCCACACTTGTGTTAGTGTTGAAAACCACTTTTCGCACTTGTGTTGGTGCAGGAAACCACTTTTGCACTTGTATTAGTGTGGAAAAACCACTTTTCGCACTTGTGATAGTGTTGAAAAACCACTTTTCGCACTTGTGTTAGTGTTGAAAAACCACTTTTCGCACTTGTGTTGGTGCAGGAAACCACTTTTGCACTTGTGTTAGTGTGGAAAAAACACTTTTTGCACCTGTGTTAGTGTTGAAAAACCACTTTTCGCACTTGTGTTAGTGTTGAAAAACCACTTTTCGCACTTGTGTTGGTGCAGGAAACCACTTTTGCACTTGTATTAGTGTGGAAAAAACACTTTTCGCACTTGTGTTAGTGTTGAAAAACCACTTTTCGCACTCGTGTTAGTGTTGAAAAACCACTTTTTGCACTTGTGTTGGTGCAGAACCACTTTTCGCACTTGTGTTGGTGCAGGAAACCACTTTTGCACTTGTATTAGTGTGGAAAAACCACTTTTTGCACTGGTGTTAGTGTTGAAAAACCACTTTTCGCACTTGTGTTAGTGTTGAAAAAACACTTTTCGCACTTGTGTTGGTGCAGGAAAGCACTTTTGTACTTGTATTAGTGTGGAAAAACCACTTTTCGCACTTGTGTTAGTGTTGAAAAACCACTTTTCGCACTTGTGTTGGTGCAGGAAACCACTTTTGCACTTGTATTAGTGTGGAAAAACCACTTTTCGCACTTGTGATAGTGTTGAAAAACCACTTTTCGCACTTGTGTTAGTGTTGAAAAACCACTTTTCGCACTTGTGTTGGTGCAGGAAACCACTTTTGCACTTGTATTAGTGTGGAAAAACCACTTTTCGCACTTGTGTTAGTGTTGAAAAACCACTTTTCGCACTTGTGTTAGTGTTGAAAACCCACTTTTCGCACTTGTGTTAGTGTTGAAAAACCACTTTTTGCACTTGTGTTGGTGCAGGAAACCACTTTTGCACTTGTATTAGTGTGGAAAAAACACTTTTCGCATTTGTGTTATTGTTGAAAAACCACTTTTCGCACTTGTGTTAGTGTTGAAAAACCACTTTTCGCACTTGTGTTAGTGTTGAAAAACCACTTTTCGCACTTGTGTTGGTGCAGGAAACCACTTTTGCACTTGTATTAGTGTGGAAAAACCACTTTTTTCACCTGTGTTAGTGTTGAAAAACCACTTTTCGCACTTGTGTTAGTGTTGAAAAACCACTTTTCGCACTTGTGTTAGTGTTGAAAAACCACTTTTCGCACTTGTGTTGGTGCAGGAAACCACTTTTGCACTTGTATTATTGTGGAAAAAACACTTTTTGCACTTGTGATAGTGTTGAAAAACCACTTTTCGCACTTGTGTTAGTGTTGAAAAACCACTTTTCGCACTTGTGTTGGTGCAGGAAACCACTTTTGCACTTGTATTAGTGTTGAAAAAGCACTTTTCGCACTTGTGTTAGTGTTGAAAAACCACTTTTCGCACTTGTGTTTGTGCAGGAAACCACTTTTGCACTTGTATTATTGTGGAAAAAACACTTTTTGCACTTGTGATAGTGTTGAAAAACCACTTTTCGCACTTGTGTTAGTGTTGAAAAACCACTTTTCTCACTTATGTTGGTGCAGGAAACCACTTTTGCACTTGTATTAGTGTGGAAAAAACACTTTTTGCATTTGTGATAGTGTTGAAAAACCACTTTTCGCACTTGTGTTAGTGTTGAAAAACCACTTTTCGCACTTGTGTTTGTGCAGGAAACCGCTTTTGCACTTGTATTAGTGTGGAAAAAACACTTTTTGCACTTGTGATAGTGTTGAAAAACCACTTTTCGCACTTGTGTTAGTGTTGAAAAACCACTTTTCGCACTTGTGTTGGTACAGGAAACCACTTTTGCACTTGTATTAGTGTGGAAAAACCCACTTTTCGCACTTGTGTTAGTGTTGAAAAACCACTTTTCGCACTTGTGTTTGTGTTGAAAAACCACTTTTCGCACTTGTGTTAGTGTTGAAAAACCACTTTTCGCACTTGTGTTGGTGCAGGAAACCACTTTTGCACTTGTATTAGTGTGGAAAAACCACTTTTCGCACTTGTGTTGGTACAGGAAACTACTTTTGCACTTGTATTAGTGTGGAAAAACCACTTTTCGCACTTGTGTTAGTGTTGAAAAACCACTTTTCGCACTTGTGTTAGTGTTGAAAAGCCACTTTTCGCACTTGTATTAGTGTGGAAAAACCATTTTTCGCACTTGTATTAGTGTTGAAAAACCACTTTTCGCACTTGTGTTAGTGTTGAAAAACCACTTTTCGCACTTGTGTTAGTGTTGAAAAACCACTTTTCGCACTTGTGTTGGTGCAGGAAACCACTTTTGCACTTGTATTAGTGTGGAAAAAACACTTTTTGCACTTGTGATAGTGTTGAAAACCCACTTTTCACACTTGTGTTAGTGTTGAAAAACCACTTTTCGCACTTGTGTTGGTGCAGGAAACCACTTTTGCACTTGTATTAGTGTGGAAAAAACACTTTTTGCACTTGTGATAGTGTTGAAAAACCACTTTTCGCACTTGTGTTAGTGTTGAAAAACCACTTTTCACACTTGTGTTAGTGTTGAAAAACCACTTTTCGCACTTGTGTTGGTGCAGGAAACCACTTTTGCACTTGTATTAGTGTGGAAAAAACACTTTTCGCACTTGTGTTAGTGTTGAAAAACCACTTTTCGCACTTGTGTTAGTGTTGAAAAACCACTTTTCGCACTTGTATTGGTGCAGGAAACCACTTTTGCACTTGTATTAGTGTCGAAAAACCACTTTTCGCACTTGTGTTAGTGTTGAAAAACCACTTTTTGCACTTGTGTTAGTGTTGAAAAACCACTTTTCGCACTTGTGTTAGTCTTGAAAAACCACTTTTCGCACTTGTGTTAGTGTTGAAAAACCATTTTTCGCACTTGTGTTAGTGTTGAAAAAACACTTTTCGCACTTGTGTTGGTGCAGGAAACCACTTTTGCACTTGTATTAGTGTGGAAAAACACTTTTTGCACTTGTGATAGTGTTGAAAAACCACTTTTCGCACTTGTGTTAGTGTTGAAAAACCACTTTTCGCACTTGTGATAGTGTTGAAAAACCACTTTTCGCACTTGTGTTAGTGTTGAAAAACCACTTTTCGCAGTTGTGTTAGTGTTGAAAAGCCACTTTTCGCACTTGTGTTGGTGCAGGAAACCACTTTTGCACTTTTATTTGTGTGGAAAAATCACTTTTCGCACTTGTGTTAGTGTTGAAAAACCACTTTTCGCACTTGTGTTAGTGTTGAAAAACCACTTTTCGCACTTGTGTTAGTGGTGAAAAACCACTTTTCGCACTTGTGTTAGTGTGGAAAAACCACTTTTTGCACTAGTGATAGTGTTGAAAAACCACTTTCCACACTTGTGTTAGTGTTGAAAACCACTTTTCGCACTTGTGTTGGTGCAGGAAACCACTTTTGCACTTGTATTAGTGTGGAAAAACCACTTTTCGCACTTGTGATAGTGTTGAAAAACCACTTTTCGCACTTGTGTTGGTGCAGGAAACCACTTTTGCACTTGTGTTAGTGTGGAAAAAACACTTTTCGCACCTGTGTTAGTGTTGAAAAACCACTTTTCGCACTTGTGTTAGTGTTGAAAAGCCACTTTTCGCACTTGTGTTGGTGCAGGAAACCACTTTTGCACTTGTATTAGTGTGGAAAAAACACTTTTCGCACTTGTGTTAGTGTTGAAAAACCACTTTTCGCACTTGTGTTAGTGTTGAAAAACCACTTTTCGCACTTGTATTGGTGCAGGAAACCACTTTTGCACTTGTATTAGTGTCGAAAAACCACTTTTCGCACTTGTGTTAGTGTTGAAAAACCACTTTTTGCACTTGTGTTAGTGTTGAAAAACCACTTTTCGCACTTGTGTTAGTCTTGAAAAACCACTTTTCGCACTTGTGTTGGTACAGGAAACTACTTTTGCACTTGTATTAGTGTGGAAAAACCACTTTTCGCACTTGTGTTAGTGTTGAAAAACCACTTTTCGCACTTGTGTTAGTGTTGAAAAGCCACTTTTCGCACTTGTATTAGTGTGGAAAAACCATTTTTCGCACTTGTATTAGTGTTGAAAAACCACTTTTCGCACTTGTGTTAGTGTTGAAAAACCACTTTTCGCACTTGTGTTAGTGTTGAAAAACCACTTTTCGCACTTGTGTTGGTGCAGGAAACCACTTTTGCACTTGTATTAGTGTGGAAAAAACACTTTTTGCACTTGTGATAGTGTTGAAAACCCACTTTTCACACTTGTGTTAGTGTTGAAAAACCACTTTTCGCACTTGTGTTGGTGCAGGAAACCACTTTTGCACTTGTATTAGTGTGGAAAAAACACTTTTTGCACTTGTGATAGTGTTGAAAAACCACTTTTCGCACTTGTGTTAGTGTTGAAAAACCACTTTTCACACTTGTGTTAGTGTTGAAAAACCACTTTTCGCACTTGTGTTGGTGCAGGAAACCACTTTTGCACTTGTATTAGTGTGGAAAAAACACTTTTCGCACTTGTGTTAGTGTTGAAAAACCACTTTTCGCACTTGTGTTAGTGTTGAAAAACCACTTTTCGCACTTGTATTGGTGCAGGAAACCACTTTTGCACTTGTATTAGTGTCGAAAAACCACTTTTCGCACTTGTGTTAGTGTTGAAAAACCACTTTTTGCACTTGTGTTAGTGTTGAAAAACCACTTTTCGCACTTGTGTTAGTCTTGAAAAACCACTTTTCGCACTTGTGTTAGTGTTGAAAAACCATTTTTCGCACTTGTGTTAGTGTTGAAAAAACACTTTTCGCACTTGTGTTGGTGCAGGAAACCACTTTTGCACTTGTATTAGTGTGGAAAAACACTTTTTGCACTTGTGATAGTGTTGAAAAACCACTTTTCGCACTTGTGTTAGTGTTGAAAAACCACTTTTCGCACTTGTGATAGTGTTGAAAAACCACTTTTCGCACTTGTGTTAGTGTTGAAAAACCACTTTTCGCAGTTGTGTTAGTGTTGAAAAGCCACTTTTCGCACTTGTGTTGGTGCAGGAAACCACTTTTGCACTTTTATTTGTGTGGAAAAATCACTTTTCGCACTTGTGTTAGTGTTGAAAAACCACTTTTCGCACTTGTGTTAGTGTTGAAAAACCACTTTTCGCACTTGTGTTAGTGGTGAAAAACCACTTTTCGCACTTGTGTTAGTGTGGAAAAACCACTTTTTGCACTAGTGATAGTGTTGAAAAACCACTTTCCACACTTGTGTTAGTGTTGAAAACCACTTTTCGCACTTGTGTTGGTGCAGGAAACCACTTTTGCACTTGTATTAGTGTGGAAAAACCACTTTTCGCACTTGTGATAGTGTTGAAAAACCACTTTTCGCACTTGTGTTGGTGCAGGAAACCACTTTTGCACTTGTGTTAGTGTGGAAAAAACACTTTTCGCACCTGTGTTAGTGTTGAAAAACCACTTTTCGCACTTGTGTTAGTGTTGAAAAACCACTTTTCGCTCTTGTGTTGGTGCAGGAAACCACTTTTGCACTTGTATTAGTGTGGAAAAAACACTTTTCGCACTTGTGTTAGTGTTGAAAAACCACTTTTCGCACTCGTGTTAGTGTTGAAAAACCACTTTTTGCACTTGTGTTGGTGCAGAACCACTTTTCGCACTTGTGTTGGTGCAGGAAACCACTTTTCGCACTTGTATTAGTGTGGAAAAACCACTTTTTGCACTTGTGTTAGTGTTGAAAAACCACTTTTCGCACTTGTGTTAGTGTTGAAAAAACACTTTTCGCACTTGTGTTGGTGCAGGAAACCACTTTTGTACTTGTATTAGTGTGGAAAAACCACTTTTCGCACTTGTGTTAGTGTTGAAAAACCACTTTTCGCACTTGTGTTTGTGCAGGAAACCACTTTTGCACTTGTATTAGTGTGGAAAAACCACTTTTCGCACTTGTGATAGTGTTGAAAAACCACTTTTCGCACTTGTGTTAGTGTTGAAAAACCACTTTTCGCACTTGTGTTGGTGCAGGAAACCACTTTTGCACTTGTATTAGTGTGGAAAACCACTTTTCGCACTTGTGTTAGTGTTGAAAAACCACTTTTCGCACTTGTGTTAGTGTTGAAAACCCACTTTTCGCACTTGTGTTAGTGTTGAAAAACCACTTTTTGCACTTGTGTTGGTGCAGGAAACCACTTTTGCACTTGTATTAGTGTGGAAAAAACACTTTTCGCACTTGTGTTATTGTTGAAAAACCACTTTTCGCACTTGTGTTAGTGTTGAAAAACCACTTTTCGCACTTGTGTTAGTGTTGAAAAACCACTTTTCGCACTTGTGTTGGTGCAGGAAACCACTTTTGCACTTGTATTAGTGTGGAAAAACCACTTTTCGCACCTGTGTTAGTGTTGAAAAACCACTTTTCGCACCTGTGTTAGTGTTGAAAAACCACTTTTCGCACTTGTGTTAGTGTTGAAAAACCACTTTTCGCACTTGTGTTGGTGCAGGAAACCACTTTTGCACTTGTATTATTGTGGAAAAAACACTTTTTGCACTTGTGATAGTGTTGAAAAACCACTTTTCGCACTTGTGTTAGTGTTGAAAAACCACTTTTCGCACTTGTGTTGGTGCAGGAAACCACTTTTGCACTTGTATTAGTGTGGAAAAACCACTTTTCGCACTTGTGTTAGTGTTGAAAAAGCACTTTTCGCACTTGTGTTAGTGTTGAAAAACCACTTTTCGCACTTGTGTTTGTGCAGGAAACCACTTTTGCACTTGTATTAGTGTGGAAAAAACACTTTTTGCACTTGTGATAGTGTTGAAAAACCACTTTTCGCACTTGTGTTAGTGTTGAAAAACCACTTTTCACACTTGTGTTAGTGTTGAAAAACCACTTTTCGCACTTGTGTTGGTGCAGGAAACCACTTTTGCACTTGTATTAGTGTGGAAAAAACACTTTTCGCACTTGTGTTAGTGTTGAAAAACCACTTTTCGCACTTGTGTTAGTGTTGAAAAACCACTTTTCGCACTTCTGTTGGTGCAGGAAACCACTTTTGCACTTGTATTAGTGTGGAAAAAACACTTTTTGCACTTGTGATAGTGTTGAAAAACCACTTTTTGCACTTGTGTTAGTGTTGAAAAACCACTTTTCGCACTTGTGTTGGTGCAGGAAACCACTTTTGCACTTGTATTAGTGTGGAAAAAACACTTTTTGCACTTGTAATAGTGTTGAAAAACCACTTTTCGCACTTGTGTTTGTGTTGAAAAACCACTTTTCACAGTTGTGTTAGTGTTGGAAAACCACTTTTCACACTTGTATTAGTGTGGAAAAACCACTTTTCGCACTTGTGTCAGTGTTGAAAAACCACTTTTCGCACTTGCGTTAGTGTTGAAAAACCACTTTTCGCACTTGTGTTAGTGTTGAAAAACCACTTTTCGCAGTTGTGTTGGTGTAGGAAACCACTTTTGCACTTGTATTAGTGTGGAAAAAACACTTTTTGCACTTGTGATAGTGTTGAAAAACCACTTTTCGCACTTGTGTTAGTGTTGAAAAAACCACTTTTCGCACTTGTGTTGGTGCAGGAAACCACTTTTGCACTTGTATTAGTGTCGAAAAACCACTTTTCGCACTTGTGTTAGTGTTGAAAAACCACTTTTTGCACTTGTGTTAGTGTTGAAAAACCACTTTTCGCACTTGTGTTTGTCTTGAAAAACCACTTTTCGCACTTGTGTTAGTGTTGAAAAACCATTTTTCGCACTTGTGTTTGTGATGAAAAAACACTTTTTGCACTTGTGTTGGTGCAGGAAACCACTTTTGCACTTGTATTAGTGTGGAAAAACACTTTTTGCACTTGTGATAGTGTTGAAAAACCACTTTTCGCACTTGTGTTAGTGTTGAAAAACCACTTTTCGCACTTGTGATAGTGTTGAAAAACCACTTTTCGCACTTGTGTTAGTGTTGAAAAACCACTTTTCGCACTTGTGTTAGTGTTGAAAAGCCACTTTTCGCACTTGTGTTGGTGCAGGAAACCACTTTTGCACTTGTATTAGTGTGGAAAAAACACTTTTTGCACTTGTGATAGTGTTGAAAAACCACTTTTCGCACTTGTGTTAGTGTTGAAAAACCACTTTTCGCACTTATGTTGGTGCAGGAAACCACTTTTGCACTTGTATTAGTGTGGAAAAAACACTTTTTGCACTTGTGATAGTGTTGAAAAACCACTTTTCGCACTAGTGTTAGTGTTGAAAAACCACTTTTCGCACTTATGTTGGTGCAGGAAACCACTTTTGCACTTGTATTAGTGTGGAAAAAACACTTTTTGCATTTGTGATAGTGTTGAAAAACCACTTTTCGCACTTGTGTTAGTGTTGAAAAACCACTTTTCGCACTTGTGTTGGTACAGGAAACCACTTTTGCACTTGTATTAGTGTGGAAAAACCCACTTTTCGCACTTGTGTTAGTGTTGAAAAACCACTTTTCGCACTTGTGTTTGTGTTGAAAAACCACTTTTCGCACTTGTGTTAGTGTTGAAAAACCACTTTTCGCACTTGTGTTGGTGCAGGAAACCACTTTTGCACGTGTATTAGTGTGGAAAAACCACTTTTCGCACTTGTGTTGGTACAGGAAACTACTTTTGCACTTGTATTAGTGTGGAAAAACCACTTTTCGCACTTGTGTTAGTGTTGAAAAACCACTTTTCGCACTTGTGTTAGTGTTGAAAAGCCACTTTTCGCACTTGTATTAGTGTGGAAAAACCATTTTTCGCACTTGTATTAGTGTTGAAAAACCACTTTTCGCACTTGTGTTAGTGTTGAAAAACCACTTTTCGCACTTGTGTTGGTACAGGAAACCACTTTTGCACTTGTATTAGTGTGGAAAAACCACTTTTCGCACTTGTGTTAGTGTTGAAAAAGCACTTTTCGCACTTGTGTTAGTGTTGAAAAAGCACTTTTCGCACTTGTGTTAGTGTTGAAAAACCACTTTTCGCACTTATGTTGGTGCAGGAAACCACTTTTGCACTTGTATTAGTGTGGAAAAAACACTTTTTGCATTTGTGATAGTGTTGAAAAACCACTTTTCGCACTTGTGTTAGTGTTGAAAAACCACTTTTCGCACTTGTGTTAGTGTTGAAAAACCACTTTTCGCACTTATGTTGGTGCAGGAAACCACTTTTGCACTTGTATTAGTGTGGAAAAAACACTTTTTGCATTTGTGATAGTGTTGAAAAACCACTTTTCGCACTTGTGTTAGTGTTGAAAAACCACTTTTCGCACTTGTGTTGGTGCAGGAAACCACTTTTGCACTTGTATTAGTGTGGAAAAAACACTTTTTGCACTTGTGATAGTGTTGAAAAACCACTTTTCGCACTTGTGTTAGTGTTGAAAAACCACTTTTCGCACTTGTGTTAGTGTTGAAAAACCACTTTTCGCACTTGTGTTGGTGCAGGAAACCACTTTTGTACTTGTATTAGTGTGGAAAAACCACTTTTTGCACTTGTGTTAGTGTTGAAAAACCACTTTTCGCACTCGTGTTAGTGTTGAAAAACCACTTTTTGGACTTGTGTTGGTGCAGAACCACTTTTCGCACTTGTGTTGGTGCAGGAAATCACTTTTGCACTTGTATTAGTGTGGAAAAACCACTTTTTGCACTTGTGTTAGTGTTGAAAAACCACTTTTCGCACTTGTGTTAGTGTTGAAAAACCACTTTTCGCACTTGTGTTGGTGCAGGAAACCACTTTTGTACTTGTATTAGTGTGGAAAAACCACTTTTTGCACTTGTGTTAGTGTTGAAAAACCACTTTTCGCACTTGTGTTGGTGCAGGAAACCACTTTTGCACTTGTATTAGTGTGGAAAAACCACTTTTCGCACTTGTGATAGTGTTGAAAAACCACTTTTCGCACTTGTGGTAGTGTTGAAAAACCACTTTTCGCACCTGTGTTGGTGCAGGAAACCACTTTTGCACTTGTATTAGTGTGGAAAAACCACTTTTCGCACTTGTGTTAGTGTTGAAAAACCACTTTTTGCACTTGTGTTAGTGTTGAAAAACCACTTTTCGCACTTGTGTTAGTGTTGAAAAACCACTTTTTGCACTTGTGTTGGTGCAGGAAACCACTTTTGCACTTGTATTAGTGTGAAAAAAACACTTTTCGCACTTGTGTTATTGTTGAAAAACCACTTTTCGCACTTGTGTTAGTGTTGAAAAACCACTTTTCGCACTTGTGTTAGTGTTGAAAAACCACTTTTCGCACTTGTGTTGGTGCAGGAAACCACTTTTGCACTTGTATTAGTGTGGAAAAACCACTTTTCGCACCTGTGTTAGTGTTGAAAAACCACTTTTCACACTTGTGTTAGTGTTGAAAAACCACTTTTCGCACTTGTGTTAGTGTTGAAAAACCACTTTTCGCACTTGTGTTGGTGCAGGAAACCACTTTTGCACTTGTATTATTGTGGAAAAAACACTTTTTGCACTTGTGATAGTGTTGAAAAACCACTTTTCGCACTTGTGTTAGTGTTGAAAAACCACTTTTCGCACTTGTGATAGTGTTGAAAAACCACTTTTCGCACTTGTGTTAGTGTTGAAAAACCACTTTTCGCACTTGTGTTGGTGCAGGAAACCACTTTTGCACTTGTATTAGTGTGGAAAAACCACTTTTCGCACTTGTGTTAGTGTTGAAAAACCACTTTTCGCACTTGTGTTAGTGTTGAAAACCCACTTTTCGCACTTGTGTTAGTGTTGAAAAACCACTTTTTGCACTTGTGTTGGTGCAGGAAACCACTTTTGCACTTGTATTAGTGTGGAAAAAACACTTTTCGCACTTGTGTTATTGTTGAAAAACCACTTTTCGCACTTGTGTTAGTGTTGAAAAACCACTTTTCGCACTTGTGTTAGTGTTGAAAAACCACTTTTCGCACTTGTGTTGGTGCAGGAAACCACTTTTGCACTTGTATTAGTGTGGAAAAACCACTTTTCGCACCTGTGTTAGTGTTGAAAAACCACTTTTCGCACCTGTGTTAGTGTTGAAAAACCACTTTTCGCACTTGTGTTAGTGTTGAAAAACCACTTTTCGCACTTGTGTTGGTGCAGGAAACCACTTTTGCACTTGTATTATTGTGGAAAAAACACTTTTTGCACTTGTGATAGTGTTGAAAAACCACTTTTCGCACTTGTGTTAGTGTTGAAAAACCACTTTTCGCACTTGTGTTGGTGCAGGAAACCACTTTTGCACTTGTATTAGTGTGGAAAAACCACTTTTCGCACTTGTGTTAGTGTTGAAAAAGCACTTTTCGCACTTGTGTTAGTGTTGAAAAACCACTTTTCGCACTTATGTTGGTGCAGGAAACCACTTTTGCACTTGTATTAGTGTGGAAAAAACACTTTTTGCATTTGTGATAGTGTTGAAAAACCACTTTTCGCACTTGTGTTAGTGTTGAAAAACCACTTTTCGCACTTGTGTTGGTGCAGGAAACCACTTTTGCACTTGTATTAGTGTGGAAAAAACACTTTTTGCACTTGTGATAGTGTTGAAAAACCACTTTTCGCACTTGTGTTAGTGTTGAAAAACCACTTTTCACACTTGTGTTAGTGTTGAAAAACCACTTTTCGCACTTGTGTTGGTGCAGGAAACCACTTTTGCACTTGTATTAGTGTGGAAAAAACACTTTTCGCACTTGTGTTAGTGTTGAAAAACCACTTTTCGCACTTGTGTTAGTGTTGAAAAACCACTTTTCGCACTTCTGTTGGTGCAGGAAACCACTTTTGCACTTGTATTAGTGTGGAAAAAACACTTTTTGCACTTGTGATAGTGTTGAAAAACCACTTTTCGCACTTGTGTTAGTGTTGAAAAACCACTTTTCGCACTTGTGTTGGTGCAGGAAACCACTTTTGCACTTGTATTAGTGTGGAAAAAACACTTTTTGCACTTGTAATAGTGTTGAAAAACCACTTTTCGCACTTGTGTTTGTGTTGAAAAACCACTTTTCACAGTTGTGTTAGTGTTGGAAAACCACTTTTCGCACTTGTATTAGTGTGGAAAAACCACTTTTCGCACTTGTGTCAGTGTTGAAAAACCACTTTTCGCACTTGCGTTAGTGTTGAAAAACCACTTTTCGCACTTGTGTTAGTGTTGAAAAACCACTTTTCGCACTTGTGTTGGTGTAGGAAACCACTTTTGCACTTGTATTAGTGTGGAAAAAACACTTTTTGCACTTGTGATAGTGTTGAAAAACCACTTTTCGCACTTGTGTTAGTGTTGAAAAAACCACTTTTCGCACTTGTGTTGGTGCAGGAAACCACTTTTGCACTTGTATTAGTGTCGAAAAACCACTTTTCGCACTTGTGTTAGTGTTGAAAAACCACTTTTTGCACTTGTGTTAGTGTTGAAAAACCACTTTTCGCACTTGTGTTTGTCTTGAAAAACCACTTTTCGCACTTGTGTTAGTGTTGAAAAACCATTTTTCGCACTTGTGTTTGTGATGAAAAAACACTTTTCGCACTTGTGTTGGTGCAGGAAACCACTTTTGCACTTGTATTAGTGTGGAAAAACACTTTTTGCACTTGTGATAGTGTTGAAAAACCACTTTTCGCACTTGTGATAGTGTTGAAAAACCACTTTTCGCACTTGTGTTAGTGTTGAAAAACCACTTTTCGCACTTGTGTTAGTGTTGAAAAGCCACTTTTCGCACTTGTGTTGGTGCAGGAAACCACTTTTGTACTTTTATTAGTGTGGAAAAACCACTTTTTGCACTTGTGTTAGTGTTGAAAAACCACTTTTCGCACTTGTGTTAGTGTTGAAAAACCACTTTTCGCACTTGTGTTGGTGCAGGAAACCACTTTTGCACTTGTATTAGTGTGGAAAAAACACTTTTTGCACTAGCGATAGTGTTGAAAAACCAATTTTCGCACTTGTGTTAGTGTTGAAAACCACTTTTCGCACTTGTGTTGGTGCAGGAAACCACTTTTGCACTTGTATTAGTGTGGAAAAACCACTTTTCGCACTTGTGTTAGTGTTGAAAACCACTTTTCGCACTTGTGTTAGTGTTGAAAAACCACTTTTCGCACTTGTGTTGGTGCAGGAAACCACTTTTGCACTTGTGTTAGTGTGGAAAAAACACTTTTCGCACCTGTGTTAGTGTTGAAAAACCACTTTTCGCACTTGTGTTAGTGTTGAAAAACCACTTTTCGCACTTGTGTTGGTGCAGGAAACCACTTTTGCACTTGTATTAGTGTTGAAAAACCACTTTTCGCACTCGTGTTAGTGTTGAAAAACCACTTTTTGGACTTGTGTTGGTGCAGAACCACTTTTCGCACTTGTGTTGGTGCAGGAAATCACTTTTGCACTTGTATTAGTGTGGAAAAACCACTTTTTGCACTTGTGTTAGTGTTGAAAAACCACTTTTCGCACTTGTGTTAGTGTTGAAAAACCACTTTTCGCACTTGTGTTGGTGCAGGAAACCACTTTTGTACTTGTATTAGTGTGGAAAAACCACTTTTCGCACTTGTGTTAGTGTTGAAAAACCACTTTTCGCACTTGTGTTGGTGCAGGAAACCACTTTTGCACTTGTATTAGTGTGGAAAAACCACTTTTCGCACTTGTGATAGTGTTGAAAAACCACTTTTCGCACTTGTGTTAGTGTTGAAAAACCACTTTTCGCACCTGTGTTGGTGCAGGAAACCACTTTTGCACTTGTATTAGTGTGGAAAAACCACTTTTCGCACTTGTGTTAGTGTTGAAAAACCACTTTTTGCATTTGTGTTAGTGTTGAAAAACCACTTTTCGCACTTGTGTTAGTGTTGAAAAACCACTTTTTGCACTTGTGTTGGTGCAGGAAACCACTTTTGCACTTGTATTAGTGTGAAAAAAACACTTTTCGCACTTGTGTTATTGTTGAAAAACCACTTTTCGCACTTGTGTTAGTGTTGAAAAACCACTTTTCGCACTTGTGTTAGTGTTGAAAAACCACTTTTCGCACTTGTGTTGGTGCAGGAAACCACTTTTGCACTTGTATTAGTGTGGAAAAACCACTTTTCGCACCTGTGTTAGTGTTGAAAAACCACTTTTCGCACTTGTGTTAGTGTTGAAAAACCACTTTTCGCACTTGTGTTAGTGTTGAAAAACCACTTTTCGAACTTGTGTTGGTGCAGGAAACCACTTTTGCACTTGTATTATTGTGGAAAAAACACTTTTTGCACTTGTGATAGTGTTGAAAAACCACTTTTCGCACTTGTGTTAGTGTTGAAAAACCACTTTTCGCACTTGTGTTGGTGCAGGAAACCACTTTTGCACTTGTATTAGTGTGGAAAAACCACTTTTCGCACTTGTGTTAGTGTTGAAAAAGCACTTTTCGCACTTGTGTTAGTGTTGAAAAACCACTTTTCGCACTTGTGTTTGTGCAGGAAACCACTTTTGCACTTGTATTAGTGTGGAAAAAACACTTTTTGCACTTGTGATAGTGTTGAAAAACCACTTTTCCCACTTGTGTTGGTGCAGGAAACCACTTTTGCACTTGTATTAGTGTGGAAAAACCACTTTTCGCACTTGTGATAGTGTTGAAAAACCACTTTTCGCACTTGTGTTAGTGTTGAAAAACCACTTTTCGCACCTGTGTTGGTGCAGGAAACCACTTTTGCACTTGTATTAGTGTGGAAAAACCACTTTTCGCACTTGTGTTAGTGTTGAAAAACCACTTTTTGCACTTGTGTTAGTGTTGAAAAACCACTTTTCGCACTTGTGTTAGTGTTGAAAAACCACTTTTTGCACTTGTGTTGGTGCAGGAAACCACTTTTGCACTTGTATTAGTGTGAAAAAAACACTTTTCGCACTTGTGTTATTGTTGAAAAACCACTTTTCGCACTTGTGTTAGTGTTGAAAAACCACTTTTCGCACTTGTGTTAGTGTTGAAAAACCACTTTTCGCACTTGTGTTGGTGCAGGAAACCACTTTTGCACTTGTATTAGTGTGGAAAAACCACTTTTCGCACCTGTGTTAGTGTTGAAAAACCACTTTTCGCACTTGTGTTAGTGTTGAAAAACCACTTTTCGCACTTGTGTTAGTGTTGAAAAACCACTTTTCGCACTTGTGTTAGTGTTGAAAAACCACTTTTCGCACTTCTGTTGGTGCAGGAAACCACTTTTGCACTTGTATTAGTGTGGAAAAAACACTTTTTGCACTTGTGATAGTGTTGAAAAACCACTTTTCGCACTTGTGTTAGTGTTGAAAAACCACTTTTCGCACTTGTGTTGGTGCAGGAAACCACTTTTGCACTTGTATTAGTGTGGAAAAAACACTTTTTGCACTTGTAATAGTGTTGAAAAACCACTTTTCGCACTTGTGTTTGTGTTGAAAAACCACTTTTCACAGTTGTGTTAGTGTTGGAAAACCACTTTTCGCACTTGTATTAGTGTGGAAAAACCACTTTTCGCACTTGTGTCAGTGTTGAAAAACCACTTTTCGCACTTGCGTTAGTGTTGAAAAACCACTTTTCGCACTTGTGTTAGTGTTGAAAAACCACTTTTCGCACTTGTGTTGGTGTAGGAAACCACTTTTGCACTTGTATTAGTGTGGAAAAAACACTTTTTGCACTTGTGATAGTGTTGAAAAACCACTTTTCGCACTTGTGTTAGTGTTGAAAAAACCACTTTTCGCACTTGTGTTGGTGCAGGAAACCACTTTTGCACTTGTATTAGTGTCGAAAAACCACTTTTCGCACTTGTGTTAGTGTTGAAAAACCACTTTTTGCACTTGTGTTAGTGTTGAAAAACCACTTTTCGCACTTGTGTTTGTCTTGAAAAACCACTTTTCGCACTTGTGTTAGTGTTGAAAAACCATTTTTCGCACTTGTGTTTGTGATGAAAAAACACTTTTCGCACTTGTGTTGGTGCAGGAAACCACTTTTGCACTTGTATTAGTGTGGAAAAACACTTTTTGCACTTGTGATAGTGTTGAAAAACCACTTTTCGCACTTGTGATAGTGTTGAAAAACCACTTTTCGCACTTGTGTTAGTGTTGAAAAACCACTTTTCGCACTTGTGTTAGTGTTGAAAAGCCACTTTTCGCACTTGTGTTGGTGCAGGAAACCACTTTTGCACTTGTATTAGTGTGGAAAAACCACTTTTCGCACTTGTGATAGTGTTGAAAAACCACTTTTCGCACTTGTGTTGGTGCAGGAAACCACTTTTGCACTTGTATTAGTGTGGAAAAACCACTTTTCGCACTTGTGTTGGTACAGGAAACTACTTTTGCACTTGTATTAGTGTGGAAAAACCACTTTTCGCACTTGTGTTAGTGTTGAAAAACCACTTTTCGCATTTGTGTTAGTGTTGAAAAACCACTTTTTGCACTTGTGTTAGTGTTGAAAAACCACTTTTCGCACTTGTGTTAGTGTTGAAAAACCACTTTCCACACTTGTGTTAGTGTTGAAAAACCACTTTTCGCACTTGTGTTGGTGCAGGAAACCACTTTTGCACTTGTATTAGTGTGGAAAAAACACTTTTTGCACTTGTGATAGTGTTGAAAAACCACTTTTCGCACTTGTGTTAGTGTTGAAAAACCACTTTTCGCACTTGTGTTGGTGCAGGAAACCACTTTTGCACTTGTATTAGTGTGGAAAAAACACTTTTTGCACTTGTAATAGTGTTGAAAAACCACTTTTCGCACTTGTGTTTGTCTTGAAAAACCACTTTTCGCACTTGTGTTAGTGTTGAAAAACCATTTTTCGCACTTGTGTTTGTGATGAAAAAACACTTTTCGCACTTGTGTTGGTGCAGGAAACCACTTTTGCACTTGTATTAGTGTGGAAAAACACTTTTTGCACTTGTGATAGTGTTGAAAAACCACTTTTCGCACTTGTGATAGTGTTGAAAAACCACTTTTCGCACTTGTGTTAGTGTTGAAAAACCACTTTTCGCACTTGTGTTAGTGTTGAAAAGCCACTTTTCGCACTTGTGTTGGTGCAGGAAACCACTTTTGCACTTGTATTAGTGTGGAAAAACCACTTTTCGCACTTGTGATAGTGTTGAAAAACCACTTTTCGCACTTGTGTTGGTGCAGGAAACCACTTTTGCACTTGTATTAGTGTGGAAAAACCACTTTTCGCACTTGTGTTGGTACAGGAAACTACTTTTGCACTTGTATTAGTGTGGAAAAACCACTTTTCGCACTTGTGTTAGTGTTGAAAAACCACTTTTCGCATTTGTGTTAGTGTTGAAAAACCACTTTTTGCACTTGTGTTAGTGTTGAAAAACCACTTTTCGCACTTGTGTTAGTGTTGAAAAACCACTTTCCACACTTGTGTTAGTGTTGAAAAACCACTTTTCGCACTTGTGTTGGTGCAGGAAACCACTTTTGCACTTGTATTAGTGTGGAAAAAACACTTTTTGCACTTGTGATAGTGTTGAAAAACCACTTTTCGCACTTGTGTTAGTGTTGAAAAACCACTTTTCGCACTTGTGTTGGTGCAGGAAACCACTTTTGCACTTGTATTAGTGTGGAAAAAACACTTTTTGCACTTGTAATAGTGTTGAAAAACCACTTTTCGCACTTGTGTTTGTGTTGAAAAACCACTTTTCACACTTGTGTTAGTGTTTGAAAACCACTTTTTGCACTTGTATTAGTGTGGAAAAACCACTTTTCGCACTTGTATCAGTGTTGAAAAACCACTTTTCGCACTTGCGTTAGTGTTGAAAAACCACTTTTCGCACTTGTGTTAGTGTTGAAAAACCACTTTTCACACTTGTGTTGGTGTAGGAAACCACTTTTGCACTTGTATTA
Source organism: Myxine glutinosa (assembly GCF_964187855.1). NCBI lineage: Eukaryota > Metazoa > Chordata > Myxini > Myxiniformes > Myxinidae > Myxine > Myxine glutinosa. The sequence continues at coordinate 72,184 of NW_027617645.1, read as the reverse complement.
GTGTGGAAAAAACACTTTTTGCACTTGTGATAGTGTTGAAAAACTACTTTTCGCACTTGTGTTAGTGATGAAAAACCACTTTTCGCACTTGTGTTGGTGCAGGAAACCACTTTTGCACTTGTATTAGTGTCGAAAAACCACTTTTCGCACTTGTGTTAGTGTTGAAAAACCACTTTTTGCACTTGTGTTAGTGTTGAAAAACCACTTTTCGCACTTGTGTTAGTCTTGAAAAACCACTTTTCGCACTTGTGTTCGTGTTGAAAAACCATTTTTCGCACTTGTGTTAGTGTTGAAAAAACACTTTTCGCACTTGTGTTGGTGCAGGAAACCACTTTTGCACTTGTATTAGTGTGGAAAAACACTTTTTGCACTTGTGATAGTGTTGAAAAACCACTTTTCGCACTTGTGTTAGTGTTGAAAAACCACTTTTCGCACTTGTGATAGCGTTGAAAAACCACTTTTCGCACTTGTGTTAGTGTTGAAAAACCACTTTTCGCACTTGTGTTAGTGTTGAAAAGCCACTTTTCGCACTTGTGTTGATGCAGGAAACCACTTTTGCACTTTTATTAGTGTGGAAAAATCACTTTTCGCACTTGTGTTAGTGTTGAAAAACCACTTTTCGCACTTGTGTTAGTGTTGAAAAACCACTTTTCGCACTTGTGTTAGTGTTGAAAAACCACTTTTCGCACTTGTGTTAGTGTGGAAAAACCACTTTTTGCACTAGTGATAGTGTTGAAAAGCCACTTTCCACACTTGTGTTAGTGTTGAAAACCACTTTTCGCACTTGTGTTGGTGCAGGAAACCACTTTTGCACTTGTATTAGTGTGGAAAAACCACTTTTCGCACTTGTGATAGTGTTGAAAAACCACTTTTCGCACTTGTGTTAGTGTTGAAAAACCACTTTTCGCACTTGTGTTGGTGCAGGAAACCACTTTTGCACTTGTGTTAGTGTGGAAAAAACACTTTTTGCACCTGTGTTAGTGTTGAAAAACCACTTTTCGCACTTGTGTTAGTGTTGAAAAACCACTTTTCGCACTTGTGTTGGTGCAGGAAACCACTTTTGCACTTGTATTAGTGTGGAAAAAACACTTTTCGCACTTGTGTTAGTGTTGAAAAACCACTTTTCGCACTCGTGTTAGTGTTGAAAAACCACTTTTTGCACTTGTGTTGGTGCAGAACCACTTTTCGCACTTGTGTTGGTGCAGGAAACCACTTTTGCACTTGTATTAGTGTGGAAAAACCACTTTTTGCACTGGTGTTAGTGTTGAAAAACCACTTTTCGCACTTGTGTTAGTGTTGAAAAAACACTTTTCGCACTTGTGTTGGTGCAGGAAAGCACTTTTGTACTTGTATTAGTGTGGAAAAACCACTTTTCGCACTTGTGTTAGTGTTGAAAAACCACTTTTCGCACTTGTGTTGGTGCAGGAAACCACTTTTGCACTTGTATTAGTGTGGAAAAACCACTTTTCGCACTTGTGATAGTGTTGAAAAACCACTTTTCGCACTTGTGTTAGTGTTGAAAAACCACTTTTCGCACTTGTGTTGGTGCAGGAAACCACTTTTGCACTTGTATTAGTGTGGAAAAACCACTTTTCGCACTTGTGTTAGTGTTGAAAAACCACTTTTCGCACTTGTGTTAGTGTTGAAAACCCACTTTTCGCACTTGTGTTAGTGTTGAAAAACCACTTTTTGCACTTGTGTTGGTGCAGGAAACCACTTTTGCACTTGTATTAGTGTGGAAAAAACACTTTTCGCATTTGTGTTATTGTTGAAAAACCACTTTTCGCACTTGTGTTAGTGTTGAAAAACCACTTTTCGCACTTGTGTTAGTGTTGAAAAACCACTTTTCGCACTTGTGTTGGTGCAGGAAACCACTTTTGCACTTGTATTAGTGTGGAAAAACCACTTTTTTCACCTGTGTTAGTGTTGAAAAACCACTTTTCGCACTTGTGTTAGTGTTGAAAAACCACTTTTCGCACTTGTGTTAGTGTTGAAAAACCACTTTTCGCACTTGTGTTGGTGCAGGAAACCACTTTTGCACTTGTATTATTGTGGAAAAAACACTTTTTGCACTTGTGATAGTGTTGAAAAACCACTTTTCGCACTTGTGTTAGTGTTGAAAAACCACTTTTCGCACTTGTGTTGGTGCAGGAAACCACTTTTGCACTTGTATTAGTGTTGAAAAAGCACTTTTCGCACTTGTGTTAGTGTTGAAAAACCACTTTTCGCACTTGTGTTTGTGCAGGAAACCACTTTTGCACTTGTATTATTGTGGAAAAAACACTTTTTGCACTTGTGATAGTGTTGAAAAACCACTTTTCGCACTTGTGTTAGTGTTGAAAAACCACTTTTCGCACTTATGTTGGTGCAGGAAACCACTTTTGCACTTGTATTAGTGTGGAAAAAACACTTTTTGCATTTGTGATAGTGTTGAAAAACCACTTTTCGCACTTGTGTTAGTGTTGAAAAACCACTTTTCGCACTTGTGTTTGTGCAGGAAACCGCTTTTGCACTTGTATTAGTGTGGAAAAAACACTTTTTGCACTTGTGATAGTGTTGAAAAACCACTTTTCGCACTTGTGTTAGTGTTGAAAAACCACTTTTCGCACTTGTGTTGGTACAGGAAACCACTTTTGCACTTGTATTAGTGTGGAAAAACCCACTTTTCGCACTTGTGTTAGTGTTGAAAAACCACTTTTCGCACTTGTGTTTGTGTTGAAAAACCACTTTTCGCACTTGTGTTAGTGTTGAAAAACCACTTTTCGCACTTGTGTTGGTGCAGGAAACCACTTTTGCACTTGTATTAGTGTGGAAAAACCACTTTTCGCACTTGTGTTGGTACAGGAAACTACTTTTGCACTTGTATTAGTGTGGAAAAACCACTTTTCGCACTTGTGTTAGTGTTGAAAAACCACTTTTCGCACTTGTGTTAGTGTTGAAAAGCCACTTTTCGCACTTGTATTAGTGTGGAAAAACCATTTTTCGCACTTGTATTAGTGTTGAAAAACCACTTTTCGCACTTGTGTTAGTGTTGAAAAACCACTTTTCGCACTTGTGTTAGTGTTGAAAAACCACTTTTCGCACTTGTGTTGGTGCAGGAAACCACTTTTGCACTTGTATTAGTGTGGAAAAAACACTTTTTGCACTTGTGATAGTGTTGAAAACCCACTTTTCACACTTGTGTTAGTGTTGAAAAACCACTTTTCGCACTTGTGTTGGTGCAGGAAACCACTTTTGCACTTGTATTAGTGTGGAAAAAACACTTTTTGCACTTGTGATAGTGTTGAAAAACCACTTTTCGCACTTGTGTTAGTGTTGAAAAACCACTTTTCACACTTGTGTTAGTGTTGAAAAACCACTTTTCGCACTTGTGTTGGTGCAGGAAACCACTTTTGCACTTGTATTAGTGTGGAAAAAACACTTTTCGCACTTGTGTTAGTGTTGAAAAACCACTTTTCGCACTTGTGTTAGTGTTGAAAAACCACTTTTCGCACTTGTATTGGTGCAGGAAACCACTTTTGCACTTGTATTAGTGTCGAAAAACCACTTTTCGCACTTGTGTTAGTGTTGAAAAACCACTTTTTGCACTTGTGTTAGTGTTGAAAAACCACTTTTCGCACTTGTGTTAGTCTTGAAAAACCACTTTTCGCACTTGTGTTAGTGTTGAAAAACCATTTTTCGCACTTGTGTTAGTGTTGAAAAAACACTTTTCGCACTTGTGTTGGTGCAGGAAACCACTTTTGCACTTGTATTAGTGTGGAAAAACACTTTTTGCACTTGTGATAGTGTTGAAAAACCACTTTTCGCACTTGTGTTAGTGTTGAAAAACCACTTTTCGCACTTGTGATAGTGTTGAAAAACCACTTTTCGCACTTGTGTTAGTGTTGAAAAACCACTTTTCGCAGTTGTGTTAGTGTTGAAAAGCCACTTTTCGCACTTGTGTTGGTGCAGGAAACCACTTTTGCACTTTTATTTGTGTGGAAAAATCACTTTTCGCACTTGTGTTAGTGTTGAAAAACCACTTTTCGCACTTGTGTTAGTGTTGAAAAACCACTTTTCGCACTTGTGTTAGTGGTGAAAAACCACTTTTCGCACTTGTGTTAGTGTGGAAAAACCACTTTTTGCACTAGTGATAGTGTTGAAAAACCACTTTCCACACTTGTGTTAGTGTTGAAAACCACTTTTCGCACTTGTGTTGGTGCAGGAAACCACTTTTGCACTTGTATTAGTGTGGAAAAACCACTTTTCGCACTTGTGATAGTGTTGAAAAACCACTTTTCGCACTTGTGTTGGTGCAGGAAACCACTTTTGCACTTGTGTTAGTGTGGAAAAAACACTTTTCGCACCTGTGTTAGTGTTGAAAAACCACTTTTCGCACTTGTGTTAGTGTTGAAAAACCACTTTTCGCTCTTGTGTTGGTGCAGGAAACCACTTTTGCACTTGTATTAGTGTGGAAAAAACACTTTTCGCACTTGTGTTAGTGTTGAAAAACCACTTTTCGCACTCGTGTTAGTGTTGAAAAACCACTTTTTGCACTTGTGTTGGTGCAGAACCACTTTTCGCACTTGTGTTGGTGCAGGAAACCACTTTTCGCACTTGTATTAGTGTGGAAAAACCACTTTTTGCACTTGTGTTAGTGTTGAAAAACCACTTTTCGCACTTGTGTTAGTGTTGAAAAAACACTTTTCGCACTTGTGTTGGTGCAGGAAACCACTTTTGTACTTGTATTAGTGTGGAAAAACCACTTTTCGCACTTGTGTTAGTGTTGAAAAACCACTTTTCGCACTTGTGTTTGTGCAGGAAACCACTTTTGCACTTGTATTAGTGTGGAAAAACCACTTTTCGCACTTGTGATAGTGTTGAAAAACCACTTTTCGCACTTGTGTTAGTGTTGAAAAACCACTTTTCGCACTTGTGTTGGTGCAGGAAACCACTTTTGCACTTGTATTAGTGTGGAAAAACCACTTTTCGCACTTGTGTTAGTGTTGAAAAACCACTTTTCGCACTTGTGTTAGTGTTGAAAACCCACTTTTCGCACTTGTGTTAGTGTTGAAAAACCACTTTTTGCACTTGTGTTGGTGCAGGAAACCACTTTTGCACTTGTATTAGTGTGGAAAAAACACTTTTCGCACTTGTGTTATTGTTGAAAAACCACTTTTCGCACTTGTGTTAGTGTTGAAAAACCACTTTTCGCACTTGTGTTAGTGTTGAAAAACCACTTTTCGCACTTGTGTTGGTGCAGGAAACCACTTTTGCACTTGTATTAGTGTGGAAAAACCACTTTTCGCACCTGTGTTAGTGTTGAAAAACCACTTTTCGCACCTGTGTTAGTGTTGAAAAACCACTTTTCGCACTTGTGTTAGTGTTGAAAAACCACTTTTCGCACTTGTGTTGGTGCAGGAAACCACTTTTGCACTTGTATTATTGTGGAAAAAACACTTTTTGCACTTGTGATAGTGTTGAAAAACCACTTTTCGCACTTGTGTTAGTGTTGAAAAACCACTTTTCGCACTTGTGTTGGTGCAGGAAACCACTTTTGCACTTGTATTAGTGTGGAAAAACCACTTTTCGCACTTGTGTTAGTGTTGAAAAAGCACTTTTCGCACTTGTGTTAGTGTTGAAAAACCACTTTTCGCACTTGTGTTTGTGCAGGAAACCACTTTTGCACTTGTATTAGTGTGGAAAAAACACTTTTTGCACTTGTGATAGTGTTGAAAAACCACTTTTCGCACTTGTGTTAGTGTTGAAAAACCACTTTTCACACTTGTGTTAGTGTTGAAAAACCACTTTTCGCACTTGTGTTGGTGCAGGAAACCACTTTTGCACTTGTATTAGTGTGGAAAAAACACTTTTCGCACTTGTGTTAGTGTTGAAAAACCACTTTTCGCACTTGTGTTAGTGTTGAAAAACCACTTTTCGCACTTCTGTTGGTGCAGGAAACCACTTTTGCACTTGTATTAGTGTGGAAAAAACACTTTTTGCACTTGTGATAGTGTTGAAAAACCACTTTTTGCACTTGTGTTAGTGTTGAAAAACCACTTTTCGCACTTGTGTTGGTGCAGGAAACCACTTTTGCACTTGTATTAGTGTGGAAAAAACACTTTTTGCACTTGTAATAGTGTTGAAAAACCACTTTTCGCACTTGTGTTTGTGTTGAAAAACCACTTTTCACAGTTGTGTTAGTGTTGGAAAACCACTTTTCACACTTGTATTAGTGTGGAAAAACCACTTTTCGCACTTGTGTCAGTGTTGAAAAACCACTTTTCGCACTTGCGTTAGTGTTGAAAAACCACTTTTCGCACTTGTGTTAGTGTTGAAAAACCACTTTTCGCAGTTGTGTTGGTGTAGGAAACCACTTTTGCACTTGTATTAGTGTGGAAAAAACACTTTTTGCACTTGTGATAGTGTTGAAAAACCACTTTTCGCACTTGTGTTAGTGTTGAAAAAACCACTTTTCGCACTTGTGTTGGTGCAGGAAACCACTTTTGCACTTGTATTAGTGTCGAAAAACCACTTTTCGCACTTGTGTTAGTGTTGAAAAACCACTTTTTGCACTTGTGTTAGTGTTGAAAAACCACTTTTCGCACTTGTGTTTGTCTTGAAAAACCACTTTTCGCACTTGTGTTAGTGTTGAAAAACCATTTTTCGCACTTGTGTTTGTGATGAAAAAACACTTTTTGCACTTGTGTTGGTGCAGGAAACCACTTTTGCACTTGTATTAGTGTGGAAAAACACTTTTTGCACTTGTGATAGTGTTGAAAAACCACTTTTCGCACTTGTGTTAGTGTTGAAAAACCACTTTTCGCACTTGTGATAGTGTTGAAAAACCACTTTTCGCACTTGTGTTAGTGTTGAAAAACCACTTTTCGCACTTGTGTTAGTGTTGAAAAGCCACTTTTCGCACTTGTGTTGGTGCAGGAAACCACTTTTGCACTTGTATTAGTGTGGAAAAAACACTTTTTGCACTTGTGATAGTGTTGAAAAACCACTTTTCGCACTTGTGTTAGTGTTGAAAAACCACTTTTCGCACTTATGTTGGTGCAGGAAACCACTTTTGCACTTGTATTAGTGTGGAAAAAACACTTTTTGCACTTGTGATAGTGTTGAAAAACCACTTTTCGCACTAGTGTTAGTGTTGAAAAACCACTTTTCGCACTTATGTTGGTGCAGGAAACCACTTTTGCACTTGTATTAGTGTGGAAAAAACACTTTTTGCATTTGTGATAGTGTTGAAAAACCACTTTTCGCACTTGTGTTAGTGTTGAAAAACCACTTTTCGCACTTGTGTTGGTACAGGAAACCACTTTTGCACTTGTATTAGTGTGGAAAAACCCACTTTTCGCACTTGTGTTAGTGTTGAAAAACCACTTTTCGCACTTGTGTTTGTGTTGAAAAACCACTTTTCGCACTTGTGTTAGTGTTGAAAAACCACTTTTCGCACTTGTGTTGGTGCAGGGAAACCACTTTTGCACTTGTATTAGTGTGGAAAAACCACTTTTCGCACTTGTGTTGGTACAGGAAACTACTTTTGCACTTGTATTAGTGTGGAAAAACCACTTTTCGCACTTGTGTTAGTGTTGAAAAACCACTTTTCGCACTTGTGTTAGTGTTGAAAAGCCACTTTTCGCACTTGTATTAGTGTGGAAAAACCATTTTTCGCACTTGTATTAGTGTTGAAAAACCACTTTTCGCACTTGTGTTAGTGTTGAAAAACCACTTTTCGCACTTGTGTTAGTGTTGAAAAACCACTTTTCGCACTTGTGTTGGTGCAGGAAACCACTTTTGCACTTGTATTAGTGTGGAAAAAACACTTTTTGCACTTGTGATAGTGTTGAAAACCCACTTTTCACACTTGTGTTAGTGTTGAAAAACCACTTTTCGCACTTGTGTTGGTGCAGGAAACCACTTTTGCACTTGTATTAGTGTGGAAAAAACACTTTTTGCACTTGTGATAGTGTTGAAAAACCACTTTTCGCACTTGTGTTAGTGTTGAAAAACCACTTTTCACACTTGTGTTAGTGTTGAAAAACCACTTTTCGCACTTGTGTTGGTGCAGGAAACCACTTTTGCACTTGTATTGGTGCAGGAAACCACTTTTGCACTTGTATTAGTGTCGAAAAACCACTTTTCGCACTTGTGTTAGTGTTGAAAAACCACTTTTTGCACTTGTGTTAGTGTTGAAAAACCACTTTTCGCACTTGTGTTAGTCTTGAAAAACCACTTTTCGCACTTGTGTTAGTGTTGAAAAACCATTTTTCGCACTTGTGTTAGTGTTGAAAAAACACTTTTCGCACTTGTGTTGGTGCAGGAAACCACTTTTGCACTTGTATTAGTGTGGAAAAACACTTTTTGCACTTGTGATAGTGTTGAAAAACCACTTTTCGCACTTGTGTTAGTGTTGAAAAACCACTTTTCGCACTTGTGATAGTGTTGAAAAACCACTTTTCGCACTTGTGTTAGTGTTGAAAAACCACTTTTCGCACTTGTGTTAGTGTTGAAAAGCCACTTTTCGCACTTGTGTTGGTGCAGGAAACCACTTTTGCACTTTTATTTGTGTGGAAAAATCACTTTTCGCACTTGTGTTAGTGTTGAAAAACCACTTTTCGCACTTGTGTTAGTGTTGAAAAACCACTTTTCGCACTTGTGTTAGTGGTGAAAAACCACTTTTCGCACTTGTGTTAGTGTGGAAAAACCACTTTTTGCACTAGTGATAGTGTTGAAAAACCACTTTCCACACTTGTGTTAGTGTTGAAAACCACTTTTCGCACTTGTGTTGGTGCAGGAAACCACTTTTGCACTTGTATTAGTGTGGAAAAACCACTTTTCGCACTTGTGATAGTGTTGAAAAACCACTTTTCGCACTTGTGTTGGTGCAGGAAGCCACTTTTGCACTTGTGTTAGTGTGGAAAAAACACTTTTCGCACCTGTGTTAGTGTTGAAAAACCACTTTTCGCACTTGTGTTAGTGTTGAAAAACCACTTTTCGCTCTTGTGTTGGTGCAGGAAACAACTTTTGCACTTGTATTAGTGTGGAAAAAACACTTTTCGCACTTGTGTTAGTGTTGAAAAACCACTTTTCGCACTCGTGTTAGTGTTGAAAAACCACTTTTTGCACTTGTGTTGGTGCAGAACCACTTTTCGCACTTGTGTTGGTGCAGGAAACCACTTTCGCACTTGTATTAGTGTGGAAAAACCACTTTTTGCACTTGTGTTAGTGTTGAAAAACCACTTTTCGCACTTGTGTTAGTGTTGAAAAAACACTTTTCGCACTTGTGTTGGTGCAGGAAACCACTTTTGTACTTGTATTAGTGTGGAAAAACCACTTTTCGCACTTGTGTTAGTGTTGAAAAACCACTTTTCGCACTTGTGTTTGTGCAGGAAACCACTTTTGCACTTGTATTAGTGTGGAAAAACCACTTTTCGCACTTGTGATAGTGTTGAAAAACCACTTTTCGCACTTGTGTTAGTGTTGAAAAACCACTTTTCGCACTTGTGTTGGTGCAGGAAACCACTTTTGCACTTGTATTAGTGTGGAAAAACCACTTTTCGCACTTGTGTTAGTGTTGAAAAACCACTTTTCGCACTTGTGTTAGTGTTGAAAACCCACTTTTCGCACTTGTGTTAGTGTTGAAAAACCACTTTTTGCACTTGTGTTGGTGCAGGAAACCACTTTTGCACTTGTATTAGTGTGGAAAAAACACTTTTCGCACTTGTGTTATTGTTGAAAAACCACTTTTCGCACTTGTGTTAGTGTTGAAAAACCACTTTTCGCACTTGTGTTAGTGTTGAAAAACCACTTTTCGCACTTGTGTTGGTGCAGGAAACCACTTTTGCACTTGTATTAGTGTGGAAAAACCACTTTTCGCACCTGTGTTAGTGTTGAAAAACCACTTTTCACACCTGTGTTAGTGTTGAAAAACCACTTTTCGCACTTGTGTTAGTGTTGAAAAACCACTTTTCGCACTTGTGTTGGTGCAGGAAACCACTTTTGCACTTGTATTATTGTGGAAAAAACACTTTTTGCACTTGTGATAGTGTTGAAAAACCACTTTTCGCACTTGTGTTAGTGTTGAAAAACCACTTTTCGCACTTGTGTTGGTGCAGGAAACCACTTTTGCACTTGTATTAGTGTGGAAAAACCACTTTTCGCACTTGTGTTAGTGTTGAAAAAGCACTTTTCGCACTTGTGTTAGTGTTGAAAAACCACTTTTCGCACTTGTGTTTGTGCAGGAAACCACTTTTGCACTTGTATTAGTGTGGAAAAAACACTTTTTGCACTTGTGATAGTGTTGAAAAACCACTTTTCGCACTTGTGTTAGTGTTGAAAAACCACTTTTCGCACTTGTGTTAGTGTTGAAAAACCACTTTTCGCACTTGTGTTAGTGTTGAAAAACCACTTTTCGCACTTGTGTTGGTGCAGGAAACCACTTTTGCACTTGTATTAGTGTGGAAAAAACACTTTTTGCACTTGTGATAGTGTTGAAAAACCACTTTTCGCACTTGTGTTAGTGTTGAAAAACCACTTTTCACACTTGTGTTAGTGTTGAAAAACCACTTTTCGCACTTGTGTTGGTGCAGGAAACCACTTTTGCACTTGTATTAGTGTGGAAAAAACACTTTTCGCACTTGTGTTAGTGTTGAAAAACCACTTTTCGCACTTGTGTTAGTGTTGAAAAACCACTTTTCGCACTTCTGTTGGTGCAGGAAACCACTTTTGCACTTGTATTAGTGTGGAAAAAACACTTTTTGCACTTGTGATAGTGTTGAAAAACCACTTTTCGCACTTGTGTTAGTGTTGAAAAACCACTTTTCGCACTTGTGTTGGTGCAGGAAACCACTTTTGCACTTGTATTAGTGTGGAAAAAACACTTTTTGCACTTGTCATAGTGTTGAAAAACCACTTTTCGCACTTGTGTTTGTGTTGAAAAACCACTTTTCACAGTTGTGTTAGTGTTGGAAAACCACTTTTCGCACTTGTATTAGTGTGGAAAAACCACTTTTCGCACTTGTGTCAGTGTTGAAAAACCACTTTTCGCACTTGCGTTAGTGTTGAAAAACCACTTTTCGCACTTGTGTTAGTGTTGAAAAACCACTTTTCGCAGTTGTGTTGGTGTAGGAAACCACTTTTGCACTTGTATTAGTGTGGAAAAAACACTTTTTGCACTTGTGATAGTGTTGAAAAACCACTTTTCGCACTTGTGTTAGTGTTGAAAAAACCACTTTTCGCACTTGTGTTGGTGCAGGAAACCACTTTTGCACTTGTATTAGTGTCGAAAAACCACTTTTCGCACTTGTGTCAGTGTTGAAAAACCACTTTTTGCACTTGTGTTAGTGTTGAAAAACCACTTTTCGCACTTGTGTTTGTCTTGAAAAACCACTTTTCGCACTTGTGTTAGTGTTGAAAAACCATTTTTCGCACTTGTGTTTGTGATGAAAAAACACTTTTTGCACTTGTGTTGGTGCAGGAAACCACTTTTGCACTTGTATTAGTGTGGAAAAACACTTTTTGCACTTGTGATAGTGTTGAAAAACCACTTTTCGCACTTGTGTTAGTGTTGAAAAACCACTTTTCGCACTTGTGATAGTGTTGAAAAACCACTTTTCGCACTTGTGTTAGTGTTGAAAAACCACTTTTCGCACTTGTGTTAGTGTTGAAAAGCCACTTTTCGCACTTGTGTTGGTGCAGGAAACCACTTTTGCACTTGTATTAGTGTGGAAAAAACACTTTTTGCACTTGTGATAGTGTTGAAAAACCACTTTTCGCACTTGTGTTAGTGTTGAAAAACCACTTTTCGCACTTATGTTGGTGCAGGAAACCACTTTTGCACTTGTATTAGTGTGGAAAAAACACTTTTTGCACTTGTGATAGTGTTGAAAAACCACTTTTCGCACTAGTGTTAGTGTTGAAAAACCACTTTTCGCACTTATGTTGGTGCAGGAAACCACTTTTGCACTTGTATTAGTGTGGAAAAAACACTTTTTGCATTTGTGATAGTGTTGAAAAACCACTTTTCGCACTTGTGTTAGTGTTGAAAAACCACTTTTCGCACTTGTGTTAGTGTTGAAAAACCACTTTTCGCACTTGTGTTAGTGTTGAAAAACCACTTTTCGCACTTGTGTTGGTGCAGGAAACCACTTTTGCACTTGTATTAGTGTGGAAAAACCACTTTTCGCACCTGTGTTAGTGTTGAAAAACCACTTTTCGCACCTGTGTTAGTGTTGAAAAACCACTTTTCGCACTTGTGTTAGTGTTGAAAAACCACTTTTCGCACTTGTGTTGGTGCAGGAAACCACTTTTGCACTTGTATTATTGTGGAAAAAACACTTTTTGCACTTGTGATAGTGTTGAAAAACCACTTTTCGCACTTGTGTTAGTGTTGAAAAACCACTTTTCGCACTTGTGTTGGTGCAGGAAACCACTTTTGCACTTGTATTAGTGTGGAAAAACCACTTTTCGCACTTGTGTTAGTGTTGAAAAAGCACTTTTCGCACTTGTGTTAGTGTTGAAAAACCACTTTTCGCACTTGTGTTTGTGCAGGAAACCACTTTTGCACTTGTATTAGTGTGGAAAAAACACTTTTTGCACTTGTGATAGTGTTGAAAAACCACTTTTCGCACTTGTGTTAGTGTTGAAAAACCACTTTTCACACTTGTGTTAGTGTTGAAAAACCACTTTTCGCACTTGTGTTGGTGCAGGAAACCACTTTTGCACTTGTATTAGTGTGGAAAAAACACTTTTCGCACTTGTGTTAGTGTTGAAAAACCACTTTTCGCACTTGTGTTAGTGTTGAAAAACCACTTTTCGCACTTCTGTTGGTGCAGGAAACCACTTTTGCACTTGTATTAGTGTGGAAAAAACACTTTTTGCACTTGTGATAGTGTTGAAAAACCACTTTTTGCACTTGTGTTAGTGTTGAAAAACCACTTTTCGCACTTGTGTTGGTGCAGGAAACCACTTTTGCACTTGTATTAGTGTGGAAAAAACACTTTTTGCACTTGTAATAGTGTTGAAAAACCACTTTTCGCACTTGTGTTTGTGTTGAAAAACCACTTTTCACAGTTGTGTTAGTGTTGGAAAACCACTTTTCACACTTGTATTAGTGTGGAAAAACCACTTTTCGCACTTGTGTCAGTGTTGAAAAACCACTTTTCGCACTTGCGTTAGTGTTGAAAAACCACTTTTCGCACTTGTGTTAGTGTTGAAAAACCACTTTTCGCAGTTGTGTTGGTGTAGGAAACCACTTTTGCACTTGTATTAGTGTGGAAAAACCACTTTTCGCACTTGTGTTAGTGTTGAAAAACCACTTTTCGCAGTTGTGTTGGTGTAGGAAACCACTTTTGCACTTGTATTAGTGTCGAAAAACCACTTTTCGCACTTGTGTTAGTGTTGAAAAACCACTTTTTGCACTTGTGTTAGTGTTGAAAAACCACTTTTCGCACTTGTGTTTGTCTTGAAAAACCACTTTTCGCACTTGTGTTAGTGTTGAAAAACCATTTTTCGCACTTGTGTTTGTGATGAAAAAACACTTTTTGCACTTGTGTTGGTGCAGGAAACCACTTTTGCACTTGTATTAGTGTGGAAAAACACTTTTTGCACTTGTGATAGTGTTGAAAAACCACTTTTCGCACTTGTGTTAGTGTTGAAAAACCACTTTTCGCACTTGTGATAGTGTTGAAAAACCACTTTTCGCACTTGTGTTAGTGTTGAAAAACCACTTTTCGCACTTGTGTTAGTGTTGAAAAGCCACTTTTCGCACTTGTGTTGGTGCAGGAAACCACTTTTGCACTTGTATTAGTGTGGAAAAAACACTTTTTGCACTTGTGATAGTGTTGAAAAACCACTTTTCGCACTTGTGTTAGTGTTGAAAAACCACTTTTCGCACTTATGTTGGTGCAGGAAACCACTTTTGCACTTGTATTAGTGTGGAAAAAACACTTTTTGCACTTGTGATAGTGTTGAAAAACCACTTTTCGCACTAGTGTTAGTGTTGAAAAACCACTTTTCGCACTTATGTTGGTGCAGGAAACCACTTTTGCACTTGTATTAGTGTGGAAAAAACACTTTTTGCATTTGTGATAGTGTTGAAAAACCACTTTTCGCACTTGTGTTAGTGTTGAAAAACCACTTTTCGCACTTGTGTTGGTACAGGAAACCACTTTTGCACTTGTATTAGTGTGGAAAAACCCACTTTTCGCACTTGTGTTAGTGTTGAAAAACCACTTTTCGCACTTGTGTTTGTGTTGAAAAACCACTTTTCGCACTTGTGTTAGTGTTGAAAAACCACTTTTCGCACTTGTGTTGGTGCAGGGAAACCACTTTTGCACTTGTATTAGTGTGGAAAAACCACTTTTCGCACTTGTGTTGGTACAGGAAACTACTTTTGCACTTGTATTAGTGTGGAAAAACCACTTTTCGCACTTGTGTTAGTGTTGAAAAACCACTTTTCGCACTTGTGTTAGTGTTGAAAAGCCACTTTTCGCACTTGTATTAGTGTGGAAAAACCATTTTTCGCACTTGTATTAGTGTTGAAAAACCACTTTTCGCACTTGTGTTAGTGTTGAAAAACCACTTTTCGCACTTGTGTTAGTGTTGAAAAACCACTTTTCGCACTTGTGTTGGTGCAGGAAACCACTTTTGCACTTGTATTAGTGTGGAAAAAACACTTTTTGCACTTGTGATAGTGTTGAAAACCCACTTTTCACACTTGTGTTAGTGTTGAAAAACCACTTTTCGCACTTGTGTTGGTGCAGGAAACCACTTTTGCACTTGTATTAGTGTGGAAAAAACACTTTTTGCACTTGTGATAGTGTTGAAAAACCACTTTTCGCACTTGTGTTAGTGTTGAAAAACCACTTTTCACACTTGTGTTAGTGTTGAAAAACCACTTTTCGCACTTGTGTTGGTGCAGGAAACCACTTTTGCACTTGTATTGGTGCAGGAAACCACTTTTGCACTTGTATTAGTGTCGAAAAACCACTTTTCGCACTTGTGTTAGTGTTGAAAAACCACTTTTTGCACTTGTGTTAGTGTTGAAAAACCACTTTTCGCACTTGTGTTAGTCTTGAAAAACCACTTTTCGCACTTGTGTTAGTGTTGAAAAACCATTTTTCGCACTTGTGTTAGTGTTGAAAAAACACTTTTCGCACTTGTGTTGGTGCAGGAAACCACTTTTGCACTTGTATTAGTGTGGAAAAACACTTTTTGCACTTGTGATAGTGTTGAAAAACCACTTTTCGCACTTGTGTTAGTGTTGAAAAACCACTTTTCGCACTTGTGATAGTGTTGAAAAACCACTTTTCGCACTTGTGTTAGTGTTGAAAAACCACTTTTCGCACTTGTGTTAGTGTTGAAAAGCCACTTTTCGCACTTGTGTTGGTGCAGGAAACCACTTTTGCACTTTTATTTGTGTGGAAAAATCACTTTTCGCACTTGTGTTAGTGTTGAAAAACCACTTTTCGCACTTGTGTTAGTGTTGAAAAACCACTTTTCGCACTTGTGTTAGTGGTGAAAAACCACTTTTCGCACTTGTGTTAGTGTGGAAAAACCACTTTTTGCACGAGTGATAGTGTTGAAAAACCACTTTCCACACTTGTGTTAGTGTTGAAAACCACTTTTCGCACTTGTGTTGGTGCAGGAAACCACTTTTGCACTTGTATTAGTGTGGAAAAACCACTTTTCGCACTTGTGATAGTGTTGAAAAACCACTTTTCGCACTTGTGTTGGTGCAGGAAGCCACTTTTGCACTTGTGTTAGTGTGGAAAAAACACTTTTCGCACCTGTGTTAGTGTTGAAAAACCACTTTTCGCACTTGTGTTAGTGTTGAAAAACCACTTTTCGCTCTTGTGTTGGTGCAGGAAACAACTTTTGCACTTGTATTAGTGTGGAAAAAACACTTTTCGCACTTGTGTTAGTGTTGAAAAACCACTTTTCGCACTCGTGTTAGTGTTGAAAAACCACTTTTTGCACTTGTGTTGGTGCAGAACCACTTTTCGCACTTGTGTTGGTGCAGGAAACCACTTTCGCACTTGTATTAGTGTGGAAAAACCACTTTTTGCACTTGTGTTAGTGTTGAAAAACCACTTTTCGCACTTGTGTTAGTGTTGAAAAAACACTTTTCGCACTTGTGTTGGTGCAGGAAACCACTTTTGTACTTGTATTAGTGTGGAAAAACCACTTTTCGCACTTGTGTTAGTGTTGAAAAACCACTTTTCGCACTTGTGTTTGTGCAGGAAACCACTTTTGCACTTGTATTAGTGTGGAAAAACCACTTTTCGCACTTGTGATAGTGTTGAAAAACCACTTTTCGCACTTGTGTTAGTGTTGAAAAACCACTTTTCGCACTTGTGTTGGTGCAGGAAACCACTTTTGCACTTGTATTAGTGTGGAAAAACCACTTTTCGCACTTGTGTTAGTGTTGAAAAACCACTTTTCGCACTTGTGTTAGTGTTGAAAACCCACTTTTCGCACTTGTGTTAGTGTTGAAAAACCACTTTTTGCACTTGTGTTGGTGCAGGAAACCACTTTTGCACTTGTATTAGTGTGGAAAAAACACTTTTCGCACTTGTGTTATTGTTGAAAAACCACTTTTCGCACTTGTGTTAGTGTTGAAAAACCACTTTTCGCACTTGTGTTAGTGTTGAAAAACCACTTTTCGCACTTGTGTTGGTGCAGGAAACCACTTTTGCACTTGTATTAGTGTGGAAAAACCACTTTTCGCACCTGTGTTAGTGTTGAAAAACCACTTTTCGCACCTGTGTTAGTGTTGAAAAACCACTTTTCGCACTTGTGTTAGTGTTGAAAAACCACTTTTCGCACTTGTGTTGGTGCAGGAAACCACTTTTGCACTTGTATTATTGTGGAAAAAACACTTTTTGCACTTGTGATAGTGTTGAAAAACCACTTTTCGCACTTGTGTTAGTGTTGAAAAACCACTTTTCGCACTTGTGTTGGTGCAGGAAACCACTTTTGCACTTGTATTAGTGTGGAAAAACCACTTTTCGCACTTGTGTTAGTGTTGAAAAAGCACTTTTCGCACTTGTGTTAGTGTTGAAAAACCACTTTTCGCACTTGTGTTTGTGCAGGAAACCACTTTTGCACTTGTATTAGTGTGGAAAAAACACTTTTTGCACTTGTGATAGTGTTGAAAAACCACTTTTCGCACTTGTGTTAGTGTTGAAAAACCACTTTTCGCACTTGTGTTAGTGTTGAAAAACCACTTTTCGCACTTGTGTTAGTGTTGAAAAACCACTTTTCGCACTTGTGTTGGTGCAGGAAACCACTTTTGCACTTGTATTAGTGTGGAAAAAACACTTTTTGCACTTGTGATAGTGTTGAAAAACCACTTTTCGCACTTGTGTTAGTGTTGAAAAACCACTTTTCACACTTGTGTTAGTGTTGAAAAACCACTTTTCGCACTTGTGTTGGTGCAGGAAACCACTTTTGCACTTGTATTAGTGTGGAAAAAACACTTTTCGCACTTGTGTTAGTGTTGAAAAACCACTTTTCGCACTTGTGTTAGTGTTGAAAAACCACTTTTCGCACTTCTGTTGGTGCAGGAAACCACTTTTGCACTTGTATTAGTGTGGAAAAAACACTTTTTGCACTTGTGATAGTGTTGAAAAACCACTTTTCGCACTTGTGTTAGTGTTGAAAAACCACTTTTCGCACTTGTGTTGGTGCAGGAAACCACTTTTGCACTTGTATTAGTGTGGAAAAAACACTTTTTGCACTTGTAATAGTGTTGAAAAACCACTTTTCGCACTTGTGTTTGTGTTGAAAAACCACTTTTCACAGTTGTGTTAGTGTTGGAAAACCACTTTTCGCACTTGTATTAGTGTGGAAAAACCACTTTTCGCACTTGTAACAGTGTTGAAAAACCACTTTTCGCACTTGCGTTAGTGTTGAAAAACCACTTTTCGCACTTGTGTTAGTGTTGAAAAACCACTTTTCGCAGTTGTGTTGGTGTAGGAAACCACTTTTGCACTTGTATTAGTGTGGAAAAAACACTTTTTGCACTTGTGATAGTGTTGAAAAACCACTTTTCGCACTTGTGTTAGTGTTGAAAAAACCACTTTTCGCACTTGTGTTGGTGCAGGAAACCACTTTTGCACTTGTATTAGTGTCGAAAAACCACTTTTCGCACTTGTGTCAGTGTTGAAAAACCACTTTTTGCACTTGTGTTAGTGTTGAAAAACCACTTTTCGCACTTGTGTTTGTCTTGAAAAACCACTTTTCGCACTTGTGTTAGTGTTGAAAAACCATTTTTCGCACTTGTGTTTGTGATGAAAAAACACTTTTTGCACTTGTGTTGGTGCAGGAAACCACTTTTGCACTTGTATTAGTGTGGAAAAACACTTTTTGCACTTGTGATAGTGTTGAAAAACCACTTTTCGCACTTGTGTTAGTGTTGAAAAACCACTTTTCGCACTTGTGATAGTGTTGAAAAACCACTTTTCGCACTTGTGTTAGTGTTGAAAAACCACTTTTCGCACTTGTGTTAGTGTTGAAAAGCCACTTTTCGCACTTGTGTTGGTGCAGGAAACCACTTTTGCACTTGTATTAGTGTGGAAAAAACACTTTTTGCACTTGTGATAGTGTTGAAAAACCACTTTTCGCACTTGTGTTAGTGTTGAAAAACCACTTTTCGCACTTATGTTGGTGCAGGAAACCACTTTTGCACTTGTATTAGTGTGGAAAAAACACTTTTTGCACTTGTGATAGTGTTGAAAAACCACTTTTCGCACTAGTGTTAGTGTTGAAAAACCACTTTTCGCACTTATGTTGGTGCAGGAAACCACTTTTGCACTTGTATTAGTGTGGAAAAAACACTTTTTGCATTTGTGATAGTGTTGAAAAACCACTTTTCGCACTTGTGTTAGTGTTGAAAAACCACTTTTCGCACTTTAGTCTAGTAGGAAGACTAGGTCCCCCTGCACCCCCCGGAGATATACTTCTAATCAGTGTTTCTAGATTGGAATAAATGTGTAGAAAATGACTAGCTATGGCCCCAAGCTGAAAAAATGTCCCACATACCATTTTTATGCAAATTACTGCTGCCATTATCAAAAAAAGACTAGGTCCCCCTGCACCCCCCGGAGATATACTTCTAATCAGTGTTTCTAGATTGGAAAAAATGTGTAGAAAATGACTAGCTATGGCCCCAAGCTGAAAAAATGTCCCACATACCATTTTTATGCAAATTACTGCTGCCATTATCAAAAAAAGACTAGGTCCCCCTGCACCCCCCGGAGATATACTGAAACTGGCAGTGACTGGTGATTGAAATGCGGTGCCTTTTTGTGTTTCAGGTCGAGGTACGTGAACTCCCCACGATCTACAGCAACCAGGAAGAGACTGATACCAGGGTGGTTCTGTACCTCCATCATGCTGCTACCATCGGATACAAGAACGCTGTAGTCAGAACACCGGACACAGACATCCTCCTGATCCTGCTCCACCATGCCCACAACATCAAGCTGACGGTGTACCTGGATACAGGGTCAGGGAAGCATCGCCAACTTGTCAACGTCTCTGAGCTGGCAGAATCCCTGGCAGAGGACTACTGTGCCACTCTCCTGGGGTACTATGTGTTCAGCGGAGAAGACTGCACCAGTGCCTTCAAAGGGAAGGGAAAAGTCGGGCCCTTGAAAAAGCTGGAGAAGAATCCCAGGTTTCACAGGGCATTCGGTGAACTGGGTGACAACTGGGATGCCAACCCTGAGGTGGAGAGGCAGTTAGAAAAATTCACCTGTGTGATGTACGGCCAGAGTCGCGAGTCATCAGTGGACATTGTCCGTGCCAAGCTGCTACGAAAAATGGTGGGAGAGGACAAGACCCTCACATCCAAGTCCAAGGTTGATCTGGCTCGCCTTCCTCCATGCCAGTCTGCCCTGAAGCCGCACATCCAGCGTGTGAACCACCGCGTAGCATTGTACAAAAGAGCCGATCAACCTATCATCGAAAAGCCAAAACCTTATGAGGAGCAAGGATGGATAAGGACAAGTTCTATCATGATCTATGCCCTTCAAAACATGGGTCTAGACACCTTCATTTTTCAATTATCTGCAATATTGGCTGAGATATGTCAAAAATCGTTTTTTTTGATAATGGCAGCAGTAATTTGCATAAAAATGGTATGTGGGACATTTTTTCAGCTTGGGGCCATAGCTAGTCATTTTCTACACATTGTTTCCAATCTAGAAACACTGATTAGAAGTATATCTCCGGGGGGTGCAGGGGGACCTAGTCTTTTTTTGATAATGGCAGCAGTAATTTGCATAAAAATGGTATGTGGGACATTTTTTCAGCTTGGGGCCATAGCTAGTCATTTTCTACACATTTTTTCCAATCTAGAAACACTGATTAGAAGTATATCTCCGGGGGGCGCAGGGGGACCTAGTCTTCCTACTAGACTACTTGTGTTTGTGCAGGAAACCGCTTTTGCACTTGTATCAGTGTGGAAAAAACACTTTTTGCACTTCTGATAGTGTTGAAAAACCACTTTTCGCACTTGTGTTAGTGTTGAAAAACCACTTTTCGCACTTGTGTTGGTACAGGAAACCACTTTTCGCACTTGTGTTAGTGTTGAAAAACCACTTTTCGCACTTATGTTGGTGCAGGAAACCACTTTTGCACTTGTATTAGTGTGAAAAAACCACTTTTCGCACTTGTGTTAGTGTTGAAAAACAACTTTTCGCACTTGTGTTAGTGTTGAAAAACAACTTTTCGCACTTGTGTTAGTGTTGAAAAACCACTTTTCGCACTTATGTTGGTGCAGGAAACCACTTTTGCACTTGTATTAGTGTGGAAAAACCACTTTTCGCACTTGTGTTAGTGTTGAAAAACCACTTTTCGCACTTGTGTTAGTGTTGAAAAACCACTTTTCGCACTTGTGTTAGTGTTGAAAAACCACTTTTCGCACTTGTGTTAGTGTTGAAAAACCACTTTTCGCACTTGTGTTAGTGTTGAAAAACCACTTTCCACACTTGTGTTAGTGTTGAAAAACCACTTTTCGCACTTGTGTTGGTGCAGGAAACCACTTTTGCACTTGTATTAGTGTGGAAAAAACACTTTTTGCACTTGTGATAGTGTTGAAAAACCACTTTTCGCACTTGTGTTAGTGTTGAAAAACCACTTTTCGCACTTGTGTTAGTGTTGAAAAACCACTTTTCGCACTTGTGTTAGTGTTGAAAAACCACTTTTCGCACTTGTGTTGGTGCAGGAAACCACTTTTGCACTTGTATTAGTGTGGAAAAAACACTTTTTGCACTTGTGATAGTGTTGAAAAACCACTTTTCGCACTTGTGTTAGTGTTGAAAAACCACTTTTCACACTTGTGTTAGTGTTGAAAAACCACTTTTCGCACTTGTGTTGGTGCAGGAAACCACTTTTGCACTTGTATTAGTGTGGAAAAAACACTTTTCGCACTTGTGTTAGTGTTGAAAAACCACTTTTCGCACTTGTGTTAGTGTTGAAAAACCACTTTTCGCACTTCTGTTGGTGCAGGAAACCACTTTTGCACTTGTATTAGTGTGGAAAAAACACTTTTTGCACTTGTGATAGTGTTGAAAAACCACTTTTCGCACTTGTGTTAGTGTTGAAAAACCACTTTTCGCACTTGTGTTGGTGCAGGAAACCACTTTTGCACTTGTATTAGTGTGGAAAAAACACTTTTTGCACTTGTAATAGTGTTGAAAAACCACTTTTCGCACTTGTGTTTGTGTTGAAAAACCACTTTTCACAGTTGTGTTAGTGTTGGAAAACCACTTTTCGCACTTGTATTAGTGTGGAAAAACCACTTTTCGCACTTGTGTCAGTGTTGAAAAACCACTTTTCGCACTTGCGTTAGTGTTGAAAAACCACTTTTTGCACTTGTGTTAGTGTTGAAAAACCACTTTTCGCACTTGTGTTGGTGTAGGAAACCACTTTTGCACTTGTATTAGTGTGGAAAAAACACTTTTCGCACTTGTGTTAGTGTTGAAAAAACCACTTTTCGCACTTGTGTTGGTGCAGGAAACCACTTTTGCACTTGTATTAGTGTCGAAAAACCACTTTTCGCACTTGTGTTAGTGTTGAAAAACCACTTTTTGCACTTGTGTTAGTGTTGAAAAACCACTTTTCGCACTTGTGTTTGTCTTGAAAAACCACTTTTCGCACTTGTGTTAGTGTTGAAAAACCATTTTTCGCACTTGTGTTTGTGATGAAAAAACACTTTTCGCACTTGTGTTGGTGCAGGAAACCACTTTTGCACTTGTATTAGTGTGGAAAAAACACTTTTTGCACTTGTGATAGTGTTGAAAAACCACTTTTCGCACTTGTGATAGTGTTGAAAAACCACTTTTCGCACTTGTGTTAGTGTTGAAAAACCACTTTTCGCACTTGTGTTAGTGTTGAAAAGCCACTTTTCGCACTTGTGTTGGTGCAGGAAACCACTTTTGTACTTTTATTAGTGTGGAAAAACCACTTTTTGCACTTGTGTTAGTGTTGAAAAACCACTTTTCGCACTTGTGTTAGTGTTGAAAAACCACTTTTCGCACTTGTGTTGGTGCAGGAAACCACTTTTGCACTTGTATTAGTGTGGAAAAAACACTTTTTGCACTAGTGATAGTGTTGAAAAACCAATTTTCGCACTTGTGTTAGTGTTGAAAACCACTTTTCGCACTTGTGTTGGTGCAGGAAACCACTTTTGCACTTGTATTAGTGTGGAAAAACCACTTTTCGCACTTGTGTTAGTGTTGAAAACCACTTTTCGCACTTGTGTTAGTGTTGAAAAACCACTTTTCGCACTTGTGTTGGTGCAGGAAACCACTTTTGCACTTGTGTTAGTGTGGAAAAAACACTTTTCGCACCTGTGTTAGTGTTGAAAAACCACTTTTCGCACTTGTGTTAGTGTTGAAAAACCACTTTTCGCACTTGTGTTGGTGCAGGAAACCACTTTTGCACTTGTATTAGTGTTGAAAAACCACTTTTCGCACTCGTGTTAATGTTGAAAAACCACTTTTTGGACTTGTGTTGGTGCAGAACCACTTTTCGCACTTGTGTTGGTGCAGGAAATCACTTTTGCACTTGTATTAGTGTGGAAAAACCACTTTTTGCACTTGTGTTAGTGTTGAAAAACCACTTTTCGCACTTGTGTTAGTGTTGAAAAACCACTTTTCGCACTTGTGTTGGTGCAGGAAACCACTTTTGTACTTGTATTAGTGTGGAAAAACCACTTTTCGCACTTGTGTTAGTGTTGAAAAACCACTTTTCGCACTTGTGTTGGTGCAGGAAACCACTTTTGCACTTGTATTAGTGTGGAAAAACCACTTTTCGCACTTGTGATAGTGTTGAAAAACTACTTTTCACACTTGTGTTAGTGTTGAAAAACCACTTTTTGCACTTGTGTTGGTGCAGGAAACCACTTTTGCACTTGTATTAGTGTTGAAAAACCACTTTTCACACTTGTGTTAGTGTTGAAAAACCACTTTTCGCACTTGTGTTTGTGCAGGAAACCGCTTTTGCACTTGTATCAGTGTGGAAAAAACACTTTTTGCACTTCTGATAGTGTTGAAAAACCACTTTTCGCACTTGTGTTAGTGTTGAAAAACCACTTTTCGCACTTGTGTTGGTACAGGAAACCACTTTTCGCACTTGTGTTAGTGTTGAAAAACCACTTTTCGCACTTATGTTGGTGCAGGAAACCACTTTTGCACTTGTATTAGTGTGAAAAAACCACTTTTCGCACTTGTGTTAGTGTTGAAAAACAACTTTTCGCACTTGTGTTAGTGTTGAAAAACAACTTTTCGCACTTGTGTTAGTGTTGAAAAACCACTTTTCGCACTTATGTTGGTGCAGGAAACCACTTTTGCACTTGTATTAGTGTGGAAAAACCACTTTTCGCACTTGTGTTAGTGTTGAAAAACCACTTTTCGCACTTGTGTTAGTGTTGAAAAACCACTTTTGGCACTTGTGTTAGTGTTGAAAAACCACTTTTCGCACTTGTGTTAGTGTTGAAAAACCACTTTTCGCACTTGTGTTAGTGTTGAAAAACCACTTTCCACACTTGTGTTAGTGTTGAAAAACCACTTTTCGCACTTGTGTTGGTGCAGGAAACCACTTTTGCACTTGTATTAGTGTGGAAAAAACACTTTTTGCACTTGTGATAGTGTTGAAAAACCACTTTTCGCACTTGTGTTAGTGTTGAAAAACCACTTTTCGCACTTGTGTTAGTGTTGAAAAACCACTTTTCGCACTTGTGTTAGTGTTGAAAAACCACTTTTCGCACTTGTGTTGGTGCAGGAAACCACTTTTGCACTTGTATTAGTGTGGAAAAAACACTTTTTGCACTTGTGATAGTGTTGAAAAACCACTTTTCGCACTTGTGTTAGTGTTGAAAAACCACTTTTCACACTTGTGTTAGTGTTGAAAAACCACTTTTCGCACTTGTGTTGGTGCAGGAAACCACTTTTGCACTTGTATTAGTGTGGAAAAAACACTTTTCGCACTTGTGTTAGTGTTGAAAAACCACTTTTCGCACTTGTGTTAGTGTTGAAAAACCACTTTTCGCACTTCTGTTGGTGCAGGAAACCACTTTTGCACTTGTATTAGTGTGGAAAAAACACTTTTTGCACTTGTGATAGTGTTGAAAAACCACTTTTCGCACTTGTGTTAGTGTTGAAAAACCACTTTTCGCACTTGTGTTGGTGCAGGAAACCACTTTTGCACTTGTATTAGTGTGGAAAAAACACTTTTTGCACTTGTAATAGTGTTGAAAAACCACTTTTCGCACTTGTGTTTGTGTTGAAAAACCACTTTTCACAGTTGTGTTAGTGTTGGAAAACCACTTTTCGCACTTGTATTAGTGTGGAAAAACCACTTTTCGCACTTGTGTCAGTGTTGAAAAACCACTTTTCGCACTTGCGTTAGTGTTGAAAAACCACTTTTTGCACTTGTGTTAGTGTTGAAAAACCACTTTTCGCACTTGTGTTGGTGTAGGAAACCACTTTTGCACTTGTATTAGTGTGGAAAAAACACTTTTCGCACTTGTGTTAGTGTTGAAAAAACCACTTTTCGCACTTGTGTTGGTGCAGGAAACCACTTTTGCACTTGTATTAGTGTCGAAAAACCACTTTTCGCACTTGTGTTAGTGTTGAAAAACCACTTTTTGCACTTGTGTTAGTGTTGAAAAACCACTTTTCGCACTTGTGTTTGTCTTGAAAAACCACTTTTCGCACTTGTGTTAGTGTTGAAAAACCATTTTTCGCACTTGTGTTTGTGATGAAAAAACACTTTTCGCACTTGTGTTGGTGCAGGAAACCACTTTTGCACTTGTATTAGTGTGGAAAAAACACTTTTTGCACTTGTGATAGTGTTGAAAAACCACTTTTCGCACTTGTGATAGTGTTGAAAAACCACTTTTCGCACTTGTGTTAGTGTTGAAAAACCACTTTTCGCACTTGTGTTAGTGTTGAAAAGCCACTTTTCGCACTTGTGTTGGTGCAGGAAACCACTTTTGTACTTTTATTAGTGTGGAAAAACCACTTTTTGCACTTGTGTTAGTGTTGAAAAACCACTTTTCGCACTTGTGTTAGTGTTGAAAAACCACTTTTCGCACTTGTGTTGGTGCAGGAAACCACTTTTGCACTTGTATTAGTGTGGAAAAAACACTTTTTGCACTAGTGATAGTGTTGAAAAACCAATTTTCGCACTTGTGTTAGTGTTGAAAACCACTTTTCGCACTTGTGTTGGTGCAGGAAACCACTTTTGCACTTGTATTAGTGTGGAAAAACCACTTTTCGCACTTGTGTTAGTGTTGAAAACCACTTTTCGCACTTGTGTTAGTGTTGAAAAACCACTTTTCGCACTTGTGTTGGTGCAGGAAACCACTTTTGCACTTGTGTTAGTGTGGAAAAAACACTTTTCGCACCTGTGTTAGTGTTGAAAAACCACTTTTCGCACTTGTGTTAGTGTTGAAAAACCACTTTTCGCACTTGTGTTGGTGCAGGAAACCACTTTTGCACTTGTATTAGTGTTGAAAAACCACTTTTCGCACTCGTGTTAATGTTGAAAAACCACTTTTTGGACTTGTGTTGGTGCAGAACCACTTTTCGCACTTGTGTTGGTGCAGGAAATCACTTTTGCACTTGTATTAGTGTGGAAAAACCACTTTTTGCACTTGTGTTAGTGTTGAAAAACCACTTTTCGCACTTGTGTTAGTGTTGAAAAACCACTTTTCGCACTTGTGTTGGTGCAGGAAACCACTTTTGTACTTGTATTAGTGTGGAAAAACCACTTTTCGCACTTGTGTTAGTGTTGAAAAACCACTTTTCGCACTTGTGTTGGTGCAGGAAACCACTTTTGCACTTGTATTAGTGTGGAAAAACCACTTTTCGCACTTGTGATAGTGTTGAAAAACCACTTTTCGCACTTGTGTTAGTGTTGAAAAACCACTTTTCGCACCTGTGTTGGTGCAGGAAACCACTTTTGCACTTGTATTAGTGTGGAAAAACCACTTTTCACACTTGTGTTAGTGTTGAAAAACCACTTTTTGCACTTGTGTTAGTGTTGAAAAACCACTTTTCGCACTTGTGTTAGTGTTGAAAAACCACTTTTTGCACTTGTGTTGGTGCAGGAAACCACTTTTGCACTTGTATTAGTGTGAAAAAAACACTTTTCGCACTTGTGTTATTGTTGAAAAACCACTTTTCGCACTTGTGTTTGTGTTGAAAAACCACTTTTCGCACTTGTGTTAGTGTTGAAAAACCACTTTTCGCACTTGTGTTGGTGCAGGAAACCACTTTTGCACTTGTATTAGTGTGGAAAAACCACTTTTCGCACCTGTGTTAGTGTTGAAAAACCACTTTTCGCACTTGTGTTAGTGTTGAAAAACCACTTTTCGCACTTGTGTTAGTGTTGAAAAACCACTTTTCGCACTTGTGTTGGTGCAGGAAACCACTTTTGCACTTGTATTATTGTGGAAAAAACACTTTTTGCACTTGTGATAGTGTTGAAAAACCACTTTTCGCACTTGTGTTAGTGTTGAAAAACCACTTTTCGCACTTGTGTTGGTGCAGGAAACCACTTTTGCACTTGTATTAGTGTGGAAAAACCACTTTTCGCACTTGTGTTAGTGTTGAAAAAGCACTTTTCGCACTTGTGTTAGTGTTGAAAAACCACTTTTTGCACTTGTGTTTGTGCAGGAAACCACTTTTGCACTTGTATTAGTGTGGAAAAAACACTTTTTGCACTTGTGATAGTGTTGAAAAACCACTTTTCCCACTTGTGTTAGTGTTGAAAAACCACTTTTCGCACTTGTGTTGGTGCAGGAAACCACTTTTGCACTTGTATTAGTGTGGAAAAACCACTTTTCGCACTTGTGATAGTGTTGAAAAACCACTTTTCGCACTTCTGTTAGTGTTGAAAAACCACTTTTCGCACTTGTGTTGGTGCAGGAAACCACTTTTGCACTTGTATTAGTGTGGAAAAACCACTTTTCGCACTTGTGTTAGTGTTGAAAAACCACTTTTCGCACTTGTGTTAGTGTTGAAAACCCACTTTTCGCACTTGTGTTAGTGTTGAAAAACCACTTTTTGCACTTGTGTTGGTGCAGGAAACCACTTTTGCACTTGTATTAGTGTGGAAAAAACACTTTTCGCACTTGTGTTATTGTTGAAAAACCACTTTTCGCACTTGTGTTAGTGTTGAAAAACCACTTTTCGCACTTGTGTTAGTGTTGAAAAACCACTTTTCGCACTTGTGTTGGTGCAGGAAACCACTTTTGCACTTGTATTAGTGTGGAAAAACCACTTTTCGCACCTGTGTTAGTGTTGAAAAACCACTTTTCGCACCTGTGTTAGTGTTGAAAAACCACTTTTCGCACTTGTGTTAGTGTTGAAAAACCACTTTTCGCACTTGTGTTGGTGCAGGAAACCACTTTTGCACTTGTATTATTGTGGAAAAAACACTTTTTGCACTTGTGATAGTGTTGAAAAACCACTTTTCGCACTTGTGTTAGTGTTGAAAAACCACTTTTCGCACTTGTGTTGGTGCAGGAAACCACTTTTGCACTTGTATTAGTGTGGAAAAACCACTTTTCGCACTTGTGTTAGTGTTGAAAAAGCACTTTTCGCACTTGTGTTAGTGTTGAAAAACCACTTTTCACACTTGTGTTTGTGCAGGAAACCACTTTTGCACTTGTATTAGTGTGGAAAAAACACTTTTTGCCCTTGTGATAGTGTTGAAAAACCACTTTTCGCACTTGTGTTAGTGTTGAAAAACCACTTTTCGCACTTATGTTGGTGCAGGAAACCACTTTTGCACTTGTATTAGTGTGGAAAAAACACTTTTTGCATTTGTGATAGTGTTGAAAAACCACTTTTCACACTTGTGTTAGTGTTGAAAAACCACTTTTCGCACTTGTATTGGTGCAGGAAACCACTTTTGCACTTGTATTAGTGTGGAAAAAACACTTTTTGCACTTGTGATAGTGTTGAAAAACCACTTTTCGCACTTGTGTTAGTGTTGAAAAACCACTTTTCACACTTGTGTTAGTGTTGAAAAACCACTTTTCGCACTTGTGTTGGTGCAGGAAACCACTTTTGCACTTGTATTAGTGTGGAAAAAACACTTTTCGCACTTGTGTTAGTGTTTAAAAACCACTTTTCGCACTTGTGTTAGTGTTGAAAAACCACTTTTCGCACTTCTGTTGGTGCAGGAAACCACTTTTGCACTTGTATTAGTGTGGAAAAAACACTTTTTGCACTTGTGATAGTGTTGAAAAACCACTTTTCGCACTTGTGTTAGTGTTGAAAAACCACTTTTCGCACTTGTGTTGGTGCAGGAAACCACTTTTGCACTTGTATTAGTGTGGAAAAAACACTTTTTGCACTTGTAATAGTGTTGAAAAACCACTTTTCGCACTTGTGTTTGTGTTGAAAAACCACTTTTCACAGTTGTGTTAGTGTTGGAAAACCACTTTTCGCACTTGTATTAGTGTGGAAAAACCACTTTTCGCACTTGTGTCAGTGTTGAAAAACCACTTTTCGCACTTGCGTTAGTGTTGAAAAACCACTTTTCGCACTTGTGTTAGTGTTGAAAAACCACTTTTCGCACTTGTGTTGGTGTAGGAAACCACTTTTGCACTTGTATTAGTGTGGAAAAAACACTTTTTGCACTTGTGATAGTGTTGAAAAACCACTTTTCGCACTTGTGTTAGTGTTGAAAAAACCACTTTTCGCACTTGTGTTGGTGCAGGAAACCACTTTTGCACTTGTATTAGTGTCGAAAAACCACTTTTCGCACTTGTGTTAGTGTTGAAAAACCACTTTTTGCACTTGTGTTAGTGTTGAAAAACCACTTTTCGCACTTGTGTTTGTCTTGAAAAACCACTTTTCGCACTTGTGTTAGTGTTGAAAAACCATTTTTCGCACTTGTGTTTGTGATGAAAAAACACTTTTCGCACTTGTGTTGGTGCAGGAAACCACTTTTGCCCTTGTGATAGTGTTGAAAAACCACTTTTCGCACTTGTGTTAGTGTTGAAAAACCACTTTTCGCACTTATGTTGGTGCAGGAAACCACTTTTGCACTTGTATTAGTGTGGAAAAAACACTTTTTGCATTTGTGATAGTGTTGAAAAACCACTTTTCGCACTTGTGTTAGTGTTGAAAAACCACTTTTCGCACTTGTGTTGGTGCAGGAAACCACTTTTGCACTTGTATTAGTGTGGAAAAAACACTTTTTGCACTTGTGATAGTGTTGAAAAACCACTTTTCGCACTTGTGTTAGTGTTGAAAAACCACTTTTCACACTTGTGTTAGTGTTGAAAAACCACTTTTCGCACTTGTGTTGGTGCAGGAAACCACTTTTGCACTTGTATTAGTGTGGAAAAAACACTTTTCGCACTTGTGTTAGTGTTAAAAAACCACTTTTCGCACTTGTGTTAGTGTTGAAAAACCACTTTTCGCACTTCTGTTGGTGCAGGAAACCACTTTTGCACTTGTATTAGTGTGGAAAAAACACTTTTTGCACTTGTGATAGTGTTGAAAAACCACTTTTCGCACTTGTGTTAGTGTTGAAAAACCACTTTTCGCACTTGTGTTGGTGCAGGAAACCACTTTTGCACTTGTATTAGTGTGGAAAAAACACTTTTTGCACTTGTAATAGTGTTGAAAAACCACTTTTCGCACTTGTGTTTGTGTTGAAAAACCACTTTTCACAGTTGTGTTAGTGTTGGAAAACCACTTTTCGCACTTGTATTAGTGTGGAAAAACCACTTTTCGCACTTGTGTCAGTGTTGAAAAACCACTTTTCGCACTTGCGTTAGTGTTGAAAAACCACTTTTCGCACTTGTGTTAGTGTTGAAAAACCACTTTTCGCACTTGTGTTGGTGTAGGAAACCACTTTTGCACTTGTATTAGTGTGGAAAAAACACTTTTTGCACTTGTGATAGTGTTGAAAAACCACTTTTCGCACTTGTGTTAGTGTTGAAAAAACCACTTTTCGCACTTGTGTTGGTGCAGGAAACCACTTTTGCACTTGTATTAGTGTCGAAAAACCACTTTTCGCACTTGTGTTAGTGTTGAAAAACCACTTTTTGCACTTGTGTTAGTGTTGAAAAACCACTTTTCGCACTTGTGTTTGTCTTGAAAAACCACTTTTCGCACTTGTGTTAGTGTTGAAAAACCATTTTTCGCACTTGTGTTTGTGATGAAAAAACACTTTTCGCACTTGTGTTGGTGCAGGAAACCACTTTTGCACTTGTATTAGTGTGGAAAAACACTTTTTGCACTTGTGATAGTGTTGAAAAACCACTTTTCGCACTTGTGATAGTGTTGAAAAACCACTTTTCGCACTTGTGTTAGTGTTGAAAAACCACTTTTCGCACTTGTGTTAGTGTTGAAAAACCACTTTTCGCACTTGTGTTGGTGCAGGAAACCACTTTTGTACTTTTATTAGTGTGGAAAAACCACTTTTTGCACTTGTGTTAGTGTTGAAAAACCACTTTTCGCACTTGTGTTAGTGTTGAAAAACCACTTTTCGCACTTGTGTTGGTGCAGGAAACCACTTTTGCACTTGTATTAATGTGGAAAAAACACTTTTTGCACTAGTGATAGTGTTGAAAAACCAATTTTCGCACTTGTGTTAGTGTTGAAAACCACTTTTCGCACTTGTGTTGGTGCAGGAAACCACTTTTGCACTTGTATTAGTGTGGAAAAACCACTTTTCGCACTTGTGTTAGTGTTGAAAACCACTTTTCGCACTTGTGTTAGTGTTGAAAAACCACTTTTCGCACTTGTGTTGGTGCAGGAAACCACTTTTGCACTTGTGTTAGTGTGGAAAAAACACTTTTCGCACCTGTGTTAGTGTTGAAAAACCACTTTTCGCACTTGTGTTAGTGTTGAAAAACCACTTTTCGCACTTGTGTTGGTGCAGGAAACCACTTTTGCACTTGTATTAGTGTTGAAAAACCACTTTTCGCACTCGTGTTAGTGTTGAAAAACCACTTTTTGGACTTGTGTTGGTGCAGAACCACTTTTCGCACTTGTGTTGGTGCAGGAAATCACTTTTGCACTTGTATTAGTGTGGAAAAACCACTTTTTGCACTTGTGTTAGTGTTGAAAAACCACTTTTCGCACTTGTGTTAGTGTTGAAAAACCACTTTTCGCACTTGTGTTGGTGCAGGAAACCACTTTTGTACTTGTATTAGTGTGGAAAAACCACTTTTCGCACTTGTGTTAGTGTTGAAAAACCACTTTTCGCACTTGTGTTGGTGCAGGAAACCACTTTTGCACTTGTATTAGTGTGGAAAAAACACTTTTTGCACTTGTGATAGTGTTGAAAAACCACTTTTCGCACTTGTGTTAGTGTTGAAAAACCACTTTTCACACTTGTGTTAGTGTTGAAAAACCACTTTTCGCACTTGTGTTGGTGCAGGAAACCACTTTTGCACTTGTATTAGTGTGGAAAAAACACTTTTCGCACTTGTGTTAGTGTTGAAAAACCACTTTTCGCACTTGTGTTAGTGTTGAAAAACCACTTTTCGCACTTCTGTTGGTGCAGGAAACCACTTTTGCACTTGTATTAGTGTGGAAAAAACACTTTTTGCACTTGTGATAGTGTTGAAAAACCACTTTTCGCACTTGTGTTAGTGTTGAAAAACCACTTTTCGCACTTGTGTTGGTGCAGGAAACCACTTTTGCACTTGTATTAGTGTGGAAAAAACACTTT
This sequence comes from Myxine glutinosa, assembly GCF_964187855.1. Classification (NCBI taxonomy): domain Eukaryota; kingdom Metazoa; phylum Chordata; class Myxini; order Myxiniformes; family Myxinidae; genus Myxine; species Myxine glutinosa. The sequence continues at coordinate 39,979 of NW_027617645.1, read as the reverse complement.
TTGCACTTGTAATAGTGTTGAAAAACCACTTTTCGCACTTGTGTTTGTGTTGAAAAACCACTTTTCACAGTTGTGTTAGTGTTGGAAAACCACTTTTCGCACTTGTATTAGTGTGGAAAAACCACTTTTCGCACTTGTGTCAGTGTTGAAAAACCACTTTTCGCACTTGCGTTAGTGTTGAAAAACCACTTTTCGCACTTGTGTTAGTGTTGAAAAACCACTTTTCGCAGTTGTGTTGGTGTAGGAAACCACTTTTGCACTTGTATTAGTGTGGAAAAAACACTGATTGCACTTGTGATAGTGTTGAAAAACCACTTTTCGCACTTGTGTTAGTGTTGAAAAAACCACTTTTCGCACTTGTGTTGGTGCAGGAAACAACTTTTGCACTTGTATTAGTGTCGAAAAACCACTTTTCGCACTTGTGTTAGTGTTGAAAAACCACTTTTTGCACTTGTGTTAGTGTTGAAAAACCACTTTTCGCACTTGTGTTTGTCTTGAAAAACCACTTTTCGCACTTGTGTTAGTGTTGAAAAACCATTTTTCGCACTTGTGTTTGTGATGAAAAAACACTTTTTGCACTTGTGTTGGTGCAGGAAACCACTTTTGCACTTGTATTAGTGTGGAAAAACACTTTTTGCACTTGTGATAGTGTTGAAAAACCACTTTTCGCACTTGTGTTAGTGTTGAAAAACCACTTTTCGCACTTGTGATAGTGTTGAAAAACCACTTTTCGCACTTGTGTTAGTGTTGAAAAACCACTTTTCGCACTTGTGTTAGTGTTGAAAAGCCACTTTTCGCACTTGTGTTGGTGCAGGAAACCACTTTTGCACTTGTATTAGTGTGGAAAAAACACTTTTTGCACTTGTGATAGTGTTGAAAAACCACTTTTCGCACTTGTGTTAGTAGTGTAATAATGTTGCTTCTGGGACACCTCCGTTTAACATGTGAAATCCCTATCTAATGTCATTTACCCCCTTGTCTTTTTCAAAAATCATAAACACCTCTATTTCTCCCACCCTCATCTTTATGAACCTTTTGTCTGTAGTACCTATCCTTAATGTTGTTCATTAGACCACTCAAACACTACAAATATTTGTTTTCTCTTATAGACCTATCATCCTTCTTCTACATATCATCTGGCAGATTAATCTTTGACCCACTCAAACATTGACCCATTCACTTCCATATTAATTCTTTCCCTCCCTCATTGCCCCTAAACACCTATATTTCTCTCACCCTGTTCTTTACGAACCTTCTAACCTTTTGACATGTTATCCTTATTCATTAGACCACTTAAACACCTGTGATCCTTCTGACCTCATGGACCTTTTAACCTTTTACTCTTAATATCATCTGGTGAATATAACCCACTCAAACAACGACCCTACAAATATTTGTTTATGCGTGGGAAATAATTTAATTCTCCTACAACTCTCTTCACCATCTAATATATTAACAAAAAATATGTTTGAGTTTGGTTCTTTATTAAGATATTTTAACTGAGCTAAGATAAAATGGTAAACCTCCCTCAATGTTCTTGTTTGAGCGCCTCCAGTGCCACATACCATTTTTTGGTAAGCTCCGCCCACTTTTTGGTAAACCACGCCCATTTTTTACTAAGCCCCGCCCACTTTTTGTTAAGCCACGCCCACTTTTTACTAAGCCCCGCCCACTTTTGCTAAGCTCCTCCCACTTTTGCTAAGTCCCACCCACTTTATAAACTCTTCAGCATTGTATCATTTCCAGGTAATACATTACATCATTTTCAGGGAATTTCCATCACATCATTTCCAGTTAAGACACGCCCAGGGAATTTCCACAGGAAGACACACCCAGTCCTTATAAAAGGCACCGACCACACAGGCTTTTTCAAACACGCTTTCTGCTTCACTTGAGAATGGACTACTATGCCGAAATGGAATGGGATAACTTTGCTATTCCATGGAGTCCTACTACCTGTGTAGAACTCAACCTTCAGATTGATGAACTGGACTCGAACCTCTTATCAATGGAGGTAAGTTTGTTTATTTATTTATTTATTTATTTAATTTTTTTTTTTTTTTTTTTTTTTTTTTTTTTAAGATGAGACTCGTGTAAGAGTTAACAAAGTTTATTTTAATATTCATAGAGCTTGATTTATACAAATAAAAAATATTGTATTAAATTAATACATTGTTATTTTCTTTCACAGGAAATTGTATCTGAGATACGAAATGAAAATTCTGCTTTTAACACAACTTGGGATGAAGTTATTTTTTTGTTTGAAGACATTTTGAACAACCAAGACCCCCAGAACGAGTTCTACCTTGATGACCCAGCCAAAGAGTTATACCTTGGAGATCCACAAAATCCTGAAAAAGAGTTTTACCATGATGATACTTGTTGTGAGTTATCAAAACAAAACCCACTGAACAAGTTCTACCTTGATGAGCCAGAATACAAGTCATACATTGGAGACCCACAAATTTCTGAAAATTGGGAAAGGAGAGTTCTCCCTGATGGTCCGCAGTTATACTATGTGAGACACATCATAGAAACCCTAAAAAATTGGGCAAGGAGAGTTCTCCCTGATGGTCCGCAGTTATACTATGTGAGACACATCATAGAAACCCTAAAAAATTGGGCAAGGAGAGTTCTCCCTGATGGTCCGCAGTTATACTATGTGAGACACATCATAGAAACCCTAAAAAATTGGGCAAGGAGAGTTCTCCCTGATGGTCCGCAGTTATACTATGTGAGACACATCATAGAAACCCTAAAAAATTGTGAAATGGGAATTCTCCCTGATGGTCCGCAGTTATACTATGTGAGACACATCATAGAAACCCTAAAAAATTGGGAAAGGGAAGTTTTCCCTGATGGTCCGCAGTTATACTATGTGAGACTTATCACGGAAACCCCCAATATTTCTGAAAATTGTGGTTTTACCTTGGGGACTTGGAAAGATGGTTATATTTTTGGAGACTCGGAATGGGGGTTTTGTTTTGATGACTCGGAATGTGATACCTATCTTGGAGGCTCAACAGGAATGTGGTTATACCTTGGGAACTTGGAAAGTTGGTTTTATTTTGGAGACTCTACCTGTGGGGTTCCTCTTGGAGACTCTTTGGATTCTAAAGCAATGAACAATGTTCTTTATTTAATGACGCTTGATTTAAGCAATATCAAGAAAGTTCGAGGAAGAAAATGCTGGAAAATTCTTTCTTCCCATTTCTACTTCTTCAAACTTAAAAGCCTTGAAAGACAGAATTGGAGGAAGAGGAAAAAAAAAAAAAGAAATACGTATTTAAAAAAGAAGAAAAGAAAGATTATGTTAGGGTTTGGGTGGGATTTTGAATGTGAGGGTTAGGGATGGGGTTGGGTTAGGGATGGGGTTGGGTTAGGGATGGGGTTGGGTTAGGGATGGGTTGGGTTAGGGATGGGTTTGGGTTAGGGATGGGGTTGGGTTAGGGCTTGGGTTGGGTTAGGGTTTGTATATTATTATGACTCACTCGCACATACACACACACACACAAAAGTTAAGCCCCAACTAAAAAGTTGTGGGATTCTGTGTTTGGGGTTCACAGATTTAAAAACGTATCCCCATTATACACACACAAAAGTTAAGCCCCAACTAAAAAGTTGTGGGATTCTGTGTTTGGGGTTCACAGATTTAAAAACGTATCCCCATTATACACACACAAAAGTTAAGCCCCAACTAAAAAGTTGTGGGATTCTGTGTTTGGGGTTCACAGATTTAAAAACGTATCCCCATTATACACACACAAAAGTTAAGCCCCAACTAAAAAGTTGTGGGATTCTGTGTTTGGGGTTCACAGATTTAAAAACGTATCCCCATTATACACACACAAAAGTTAAGCCCCAACTAAAAAGTTGTGGGATTCTGTGTTTGGGGTTCACAGATTTAAAAACGTATCCCCATTATACACACACAAAAGTTAAGCCCCAACTAAAAAGTTGTGGGATTCTGTGTTTGGGGTTCACAGATTTAAAAACGTATCCCCATTACATTTTATTTATTTATTTATTATTTTCAAGGGTATTATCTGCTTACTTGTGTTTTTTGTAATTCTTGTGAGTAAAATGAACCCAAGATTTCTTCTCCATTTAAATCATATAATTTGTAGGTCCAAGGGACTGTATCCATTACATCAATGATTTTAAATAATTCACGAGTCCATTTTTGTGTATAACCTTTCTCAAAATGACTTTTCCATTTGTATATTCTTACAATATCACCAACTTTAAACTTGGGCTTTCTCAAATTAATCTCCTTTTCATATTCTAATTTTGTAAATGTTTCTGATGGTTTTGATTGTGTTGATGAATGAACTGTATTATTGTAATTATCTACAATATCCTGAATTAAATACACCCATTTTTGAGAACCGAGTTGTGTGAATTTTTTATATAATTTCTCTTTTAAAGTACGATTAAAACGCTCAATAACAACTGCCTTTCCTTCATTAAAGGTGCTGTATAATTTAATACCCTTCCCCTTAAGAAATTTCATGAATATTTTGTTATAGAACTCTGTTCCCTCATCAGTCCATAACTTCTTTGGTTTCCTTTTATCCCGATCAAATATTAGCTTAAAGGCTAACATTAAAGTATCACCCCTTTTATTTTTTAAAGGGACAACCCAGGCAAATCTACTCCTCAAATCAATAACGGTTAAAGCATACCTGTATCCCCTGTCATTATTCAATTCAATTAAATCAGCGGACCATATGTGGTCAGTGTATTTAGAATAAACCTTCCTTCTTTTAAACTTTGTGATTATAGGTTTGTGTAATTCTTCAGCCAAAAGCTCCTCAGTCTTGATGACATCATTAGAGCCTAATAGTTTTTTGAGGAATAACCAAGACCAAGTTTCAATTTAGCATTTATCAAATTTCTCACAATAAACCTATCAACTTTCTCTCTCAACGTTGGATTTTGTATCAAAGACAAATTATACAACATTTCGCTGTCGGCTTTATGTTTTTCAGTCAACGTAGTGGTTTTCCCATAAGCAATATCATGCTTCATACACACTTCGTCAACCCTATTTGTAGGTTTAGACCAAGGTTTAGGATTGTCAGCCTCATCTAATCTTTTATCCAAGTTTGTTCCTGGACCACAGAAAGAATACCCTGGAAGGTGTAATTCCCCTGGAATTCCAGTTGTTGTAAATTTACTTCCTGACAGAAACTTTTGTATGTCTCCTCCTCTTTTAGGAGAGATGAATTGGCACTTTTTAGAGCCACATACTTGACATATTCCTTTTTGATAAACTCTATTATTTTTAGCTTTAACATAAGAGATATTTTTAGATTTAGTTTTCTTTTTACATTTGAGACAATAACTCATATTTATTTATCAGAAAAATTCCGACAGAGTATCAAAACCTTTTTGGTTTTCAACATATACATTTCAATCTTTATTTTTAAAACATAAAGAATCCTAAGGAATGCCTTCACTCTCTCCTCCATTTATTTACAAATAAAAACTAACTAAAGTCAATGACACCAACATCATCAATCACATAATCTTTTCCTTCTTCTTCTTCTTCTTCTTCACCACTTTCTCGTTTAAATCTCCTCCCTGAAATTGAAGACATTGACGTTCTTATTTTTGAAACCATTATCTTCATAAGAATTGTTAATTCTTTAATTTCCTCTTCGGTGCGTTGAGATTGATTTATTTGCTTTAATACACTCAATCTTTTATGAATCTCAATGATTTCCATCTTTTTATATTTTTCCTCCCTCTCTCTTTGCTCCCTCTCCTCCTCCTCCATTTTCTCCCTCTCCTCCTTCTCCTTTTTCTCCCTTTTCTCCCTTTCCTCCTTCTCCCTTTTCTCCCTTTCCTCCTTCTCATTTTTCTCCCTCTCCTCCTTCTCCTCCTTTTTCTCCCTCTCCTCCTTCTCCTCCCTCTCCCTTTCCTCCTTCTCCTTTTTCTCTCTTTCCTCCTTCTCTTCTTCAACTCCTTCCTCATCCCTTGCTACCCTTGAGTTTGAACCCCAAAGAATATTATACATATACTCATCTGGATTTTGAGATATTCTTGTATCTATAATTATTTTTCTCATAATAGGATACCAATAAGATTTGTTGACGATTTCTAAAAGAGTTTTATATTTCATAACTTTGAGAAGTTCATTTTTATTTAATATTTTAAACAAGTCTCTATTTGTGGGTTTAACAATATCAGTATAAGGCCAGTTTTTAATGACAAAATTCCCATGTATATGCTCCAAATCATAAGGTATGTAATACCGAGCACCCTTTTCTTGTAGGTATCCTTGAATACAAAAATTATAATTCTCTTGTAGTCTTCTTCCTGCCATTTATGTATCAGAAATATATGTGAGATTAATATTATGACAGGTAATACCACCCCATCTTCCCACTACCAAATCGGTTTGTATTCCTCGGCTTTCTATCCTTATCTCATTACCTTCCTTCTTTGTCATGCGAACCATCGCTATACTATCATATATTTTTCTTTTCTTAAAATCACGTATTTGTTGTTTACTAATTGTACTTCCACATAAATCCTTATCCTCACCAAGTGGATAATATTCTTCTTTACGAGACTGATTTAAATCATGTAGGTCTTCTATGTTTATTGAAAAAGACCAATTATACCCTAAATCAGGCATATCATACCCCCATTTATTAATTCGCATATTAACTAAATGTCCTTCTTTATAAAATTCAATTGTAAGCAGGTAGTTAAATTCAATGAGGAAAGGTGTATGGTCAGTATAACCAGGTGTTGTGGTTGTAAATTTTACTTCTTTCACAAAACGTGCTGTTTTCTTTAAAAATATATATTGTGATAAATCACTTAATCTAATTAAGTCATTCGCATCTGTAGGGTTTGGATAATTGATTAATTTATAAGTATTCTTCATATTAATATTTTTACTTACACTATATTTTTGTCGTTCAGCCTGTGCCTTTGTATAATAATTTGATAAATCAATATCCTGAGAGGATTTTCCAAAGATAGAACCATCTTTTCCAACATAAGTCATTTATATTAGATTAAAAATGATATCATAAAAATTTTCATTATTGTTGAGTTGAAATAATACATATAAACATAATTGACCACAACATTTAGAATTAATTTCTTGAACTTGAAATGTTTGATAAACACCATTCTGTAAGAATTGTATTACTTCAACAGGTGGTGGCATACCATAACTATCAAAATAATATTTATCCTGACTATTATGAATACAAACCCAATGAGAACCATTCTGTGTGTCTAAATTCATAATAATATTCTTTGTATTCTTATTTATATGTATTAATTCATCTCTCATACAGATTACCACATTATCAATTTTTAGTGTTTTACAATACTTGGCTAGTTCTATATTTGACGTTGTATTCTTTCCAAATTGTTTAAACCATTTATCCATTTATTTATGAGAAAGATACAATCCATTACCCCGTTTAGTTAGTTTAACACCCGCTTGAGCGATAGAGGAAAGCATATCACCAACCAACAATCTAGCTTTATCAGGTAGACTTTCAAGTTTTTGAGCAAAATCTACAATTACACCACTTCCACTAATTTGTTTCTCCAACTCCTTGTTATGTCTTTCCAATTCTTTTTGAGCTTTTAGTTGTGCCTTCCTTTCGTTAGCAGTTTTTACCGCTGCTGAAATACCACCAGTCAATGCTCCCGCCGCACTTAAACCAGCAAATAAAGGAATTAGAAATGGGAGAAATCCTCCTCTTGACTCGTCTATTGAATATTTCTTTAACATAGGTTTCGTCATTTTAATTTTAAGTGATCCAACATCATTTAGTGTTTTTACTTGTGTGTGTGTGAGTAAAACATCAATTCTTACAGCTCCTTTTCTTTGAATTGTATTAACATTAATAATACAAGGCTTTTGATTTTGAATACAAGATGTTAATTTATTAAGATTGATTTGATTAACATATACCCCTACCATTTATTTATGAGAAAAAACCTATGTGATATTAATCATAACACCATTATCTGTATTAATCTGTACTTCTGTTTCCTCCAAAAGCAAACAATAAGCATCAACTTCTTCATTCTCCCCTCTTTCAATGTATAGAGAAGTATCCACTCGATTAGACTTTATAGTTTCCTTTTGAGAACTCAGGTCAATTGCGTAGATTGTATATAAACCTTTAAATGCAACCATATCCAAAATAGGATCATTATTACCATTACTTTCACACACTTTTTGGTAGGACTTGTAGGCTTCCGCATAATCATTTTTTTCCCAATCAATTTCCAATCTATCTCGCAGATAAAATGTGCCATCAAGAGAAACCCGAAGTTGTTTCACCTTAGCATTATCACTCAGCGCATTATTCTTATTAGTACCCTCCTCTCCATCTGGTTTTTTAAAAATGAGCCATAGGTATCGTGGCTTTCCTTCAAGAACACCCAAATTCCAAGTGTAGGTAGTGTGTTCCAGTTTAACGTGTTGACATCTTCTTTTAAGGTATGATACATTTAGCGGTTTCTTTGAGTTAAGTCTTCTATTTAACATCTCCTCCGTTTTAAGATTAGGAGTATATTCATTGATATACCAACACAAATCATTAATAACAAATTTATTATTGTCGCCAAAAGCATTTTCAGCCCCAAAAAGCAATCTATTTACATTATCATTCCTTTGTAGTTGAAATCTAATTTTAAGACCATACAAAACTTTATCATAATCACAAAATCCAAATATACCTTTAAGAGGTACTGCTACGGTAAAACTATTCTCAGCTTTTGCGTCATCATTATACATTGACTTCCTTTGACTATAACCAGGGTCTGTGTTTGTTCCCGTTGACATATCAGGAATAAAGCCTTCAACAGCTCCCTTACCCATTCTATCACCAAACGAATATAGTGTAAATTTCATCATTTCAGATGTAGCAGAGACATAATCAACCGCTTCAACCTCTTGTGTTCCAATATACAGGCGAACACTGTCAAACATTTTCCAGAAGAAATCATTTACGAGTGTAGCATTAGTATTATTCGCAGCCTTAGTGAATTTAAATTTACACAGCAAGAAACTATCAGCTATATTCAAGTAAGTTTGTTGATTATTTATTTCAAAACTTTTTGTTCCGTTTGAATTCCAGTCAGTTCCTGTAATAGCATTTACCTTAAAATAGTCTTCCTTTTTAGTAGAGTTTGAAATGATAATCGTATCATCCAAATCATAGATACTATCAATCGCTTCCATACTTGTATTTATATAGTATTAAAATTGTTGAAACCCTGACCCAAGTATTTTAATGATTTTTTGTCGTTCTTGTGAAGATAGTTGAGTTTTACCTTTTTTAATTTTTTTTTTTTTTTTTTTTTTTTTTTTTTTTGTATACTGTATTGAGGCTCGTGAAAGAGCTAACATTTACTTCACAAACAAATCAACCAGACAAACAAAATATATAAAAAGCGGGAGCGGAAAACAAGATGGGGAGAGAAGGTGAAGCACACAAACACAACATTTGAGAGCAGGGAGATGTGTGGAAGGGAGAGGGCTTGGGGGGAGGAGGCATGGGAAGGGGGGGGGGGGGGGTGGAGGGAGAAGTATAAAACACAAGGACACCAATGACTTCCAGGACAGAAGTTGGTATTTCAAAAAAGTGGAATTGGGGTGAAATTAGCGGGGGTAGAAAAGATCAAGGTTTTGGATGGGGGAAGATAAGAGATGGTGGTGAACAGCTGTTTTAAAGACCTGGAGGGTGGAGTGGGATTGAAGAGAGTGAGGGAGTTTGTTCCAGAGGCGGGAGAAAAGAGGAATGAAGGAGTGAAGGTGAGCAGAGAGTCTTGATTTTGGCAGTTTGACCATAAGAGGGTTGCAGGCAGATCTTGTGCGACCTGTAGGAATATTTGCGGGACAGAGCCCAGAGAGAGCTGGGGGGGCAAGGCCAGAGAGGAGTCGGTAGAAGATGGAAAGACCACCAACCTGCCTGCGGTGAGTGAGTGAGAGGCCCTTGGAGTTAGCTTCATCGCGGGAGATTCCAATGATTCTGAATGCTTTGGTTTCAACAGCGTGAAGACGAGCTAGGTGTGAGGCAGGAGCACCAGCCCAGAGGGGAGAGCAGTATTCCATTGAGCTGCGGATGAAAGCCTTGTATGTGGTGAGGAGCTCAGGTGTGCCAAGGAAGGACTTCGCACGACGGAGGATGCCCAGTCGGCGACTGGCTTTGGAGGCCAGATTTGAAATGTGGTTTTCCCAGGAAAGATCATGGCAGATAGTGAGACCCAAAAGCTTGAGTGACAGAACTTCTTGGAGAGGATTATTCAGAAAGTGGATGGGAGGGTTGTCCAGTCGGTCTTTTCGGAGAGACATCGTAAGAGTGTGAGATTTGTCAGGATTGAAAGACATGTTCCACTTGTTTGCCCAGTCTGTGATTTTGTCCAGGTCTGCAGAGAGTGAGAAGGCAGCAGACTGCCGATCTGAGGGATGAAGAATGGAGCGACAGAGAGTAGAGTCATCAGCAAAGAGATACAGAGGATTTTCAAGAGAGTCAGAGAGATCATTGATGAAGACCAGAAAAAGGACAGGGCCTAGAACACTGCCTTGTGGAACTCCAGCCTGAACAGGAAGAGGAGATGAGAGAAACCCATTCAGGGCCACACGTTGACTACGACTAGAGAGGAAGTCCGCCAGCCATGCGTGGAGATTTCCATGGATACCAAAAGAGGAGAGTTTGGTGAGCAGAGCGGGGTGCCAGACCGTATTGAAGGCACGTGATATGTCAAGGGAGACTGCTCTAATTTCCTGTTTGGCATTGAGGACCTCCATCCATTGTTGAGAAAGCAGAAGCAGCATGTCCAGAGTAGAGTGTCCAGGTCTGAAACCAAATTGATGATCAGAGATCAAGCCATTGGAGAAGAGGAAAGATTTCATATCTGAAGCAATGATGGATTCCATGACTTTGCTGATAATTGGGAGAAGGCTGATTAGTCTGTAGTTGCTGGGATCTGTTTTTGCACCTTTTTTGTGCAAAGCGGTGATGTTGGCAGATTTCCAAGCAGATGGAAGATGACCTTGAGCAAAAGAGAGGGTGAAGAGAACAGAGAGAGGGAGTGAAAGAGCGGAAGAACAGGATTTTAGGACCCGTGGGCTGATGCCGTCAGGTCCAGTTGCAGAATCCGAGTCGAGGGTTGACAGAAACTTTTCCACCTTGTCAGGAGGAAAGGACACAGAGTCCAGGAGCAGCTGGGTACGACTGGGTACGGTGGGTACAAGTATATATTTCTTTGATTGCTTGTAATTTATGGGACTCCTTTTGAGCATCTTTTATACTCTTTACAACACCTGCTACATTTCCCATGAGAGAAGCAGTTGAACCAATTAGGTCTTTATGTTTAAGAATGGTTGAACCAATACCCATTAGAGTATCAATTATCCCATCTCCTTTATTTCGAAATTGATGACCCACACCCCGTTGTCTCTTAGGTTTATAGTATCCTTTACCCACATACCTTGTATAGTCTGGTGAAAGGAACATGCCCTCCCCTGTAATTATTTTATATTTTCCCAACTCGTGTTTTCTTACAATAACCATTATTTATTTATTGAAAAACTTCACGTAGGTGAATTCTGATGGATATAATTTCATCATTAAAGGATATCATACGATTATCTTGGTCGGTTATCCTAAAATTTACTCTGTATATGGTTTTTCCTGACACAGGTAAATAGACAAGATTTTTTGGTTCCATATTAAATTTATAACCAATCGGGGTTGAGTATGCACTGAATGAAAATATTGTATTTGTTCTTATTCCATCGTTATAAGCACCATCAATCAAATCACAATGAATTAATACTGAATTTATACCGGAGGATATTTGGATAACATTATCACTGTAAAACGTCCCGTTATTTTCAATCTTTTTTGAAGAGAAACCCAATAGCTCTCTGAACGAATTTTCAATCGTGAAATCAACTTTATAATTATTTTTCAGTTTAATAGTTGATTTTGAAGTGTGTGTTTGAATATCTATTACAATATTTTTTGGTTCATCACCTTTTTCTTTCATAAGGCGAGAGACTTCTGAAGATATTTGAGAAATCTCGTAAGCTCCAGGTGAAACAGTTATAGTTTTGTAGGCAGTGCCTGGATTATAACTAAACTTGTTGTTTTTCTCTGTGATATTAAAAAGGGTATTGTAAGTTTCCATTGACAACAAAGATGCCTCATATGAGGTAAGGGGGTCAAGTTGTAGTGGGTAAGGGAATGAAGCTGTGTAATCGCTCGTTGTGAAATTAAAACTAAGAATTGTGCTTCTCATCTTATTTAATATCTAATAAAATATCTTTGTATTGACATTTATTAATTATTTTCATGTTCATCAACTGATCTAAAATGGCTGAGGATTCATTAAAACAATTGTTGTTTCCAGCCTTCTTACTACCTAATAACAATAATAGCCTATTAACTAATTGTGATGGGTCATTTGGAAGAAAACTAACACCCGAACCAAGCTTACTTAAAGCATCAATAATATGTTTCTCCTTCTCATTCTTCTTACTTTTACCAGCAACAGAAACTCCATAATCAAGTGTATTTAACAACTCAATATATACCCTATCTTCCTCTCTTTCCATATCAAGTGGTTCCTCAAAATATTTTGAACCGCTGAATCCGGGGTTTGTTAGAAGAAACATTAATCTTGGAGTTAATTTAACATTTGGTTGAGTAGAACTCAAGAACATCAATTCATCATTAAATATCAATACCTTTTCTTCCACAAGATGAAACACTGCTGGTTCTTCTGTTGGAATGAGACCTGCTCTGGTTTTTGAACCCGCAGAATATTCATTGTTTTGAAGAGCTTCCACAACATAATTAGGGGGTTGATTTACCTGCTCAAGTTTCCGAAATAATCCCTCGTCATCATATTCTAATTCACCAAGTTCTTGTTTTGTTATCTGACTAAAATCTTTGAGCATTTGAAGTTTTTTCGGAGTAAATTCTACCGTGGGAACTGTAGGGTGTTGAGTTTTCAAAAGTGGTTTAAAGAATTTCTCTTGTTTTCTTTCAAAGGCTTCTTCACCAGTTAGTTTCTGTCTCCGTTTCTTCTTTATCTCTTCCTGTTGTTTAACAACTTTTGAAACTAATTGTTGATGTTCCTTAAACTTTCTTTCTCTTTCTTCAGTATTCATTTTCTGTATTTATTTATTGAAAAATATCATTTAGTATCTCATCTTGTTTCACAACAATATATTTATATTTTCCAATCGTGTGTTTCATATAATTTTCAAATTCTTTTTTACTACATAACGTAGAGCAATTATCTCTCCAAAAATTATTTACATCTATTGAATTTAACTTAAATAAAATAAAAGTATTGGCATTGTTTCTTATTGAGCGTCGAGGGAGTTGAAAATATGATTGACTAAGATATATACAATTACAAGAAGAATGTCTCCCTCTTGTATAGTAGCTATCCATTACTGTTTGGTTTCTCTCATTAACACAATCATCAAAGATGACAAGGTTCTTTTTTGATTTATCTAAATCTTGAGGTGAAGGTATATCATCCGTATTATCACTGAGAATACAAGTTATGGGTTTCGATTTTGATTTCTGTGTATCACAAAATAATTGTATTATATCATCAATATTATAATCATTTAGTTTGTTTTGAAGTTTAAATAAACCGATAATGTCTTCCTTTTTAAGACCCGCATTAAAACCCTGTGAGAGTAGTTGATACTCGGGTTGAAAACTTGACTTTGTAAAAATTATTAAATTATCATAATCTAAAAAATTAGAACCAAGGAGCATCTTTAAAAGTAAACAGGTTTTTCCACATCCGCTTGAACCAACTATTAGACATCTCAATGAATTTGGAATGTTTTTATGGTTATTAAATTTTATCTTATTTTCCCAAACGGGTAAAAAATCATTCATTTATATATTTGGAAAACAAGTTATCCAACTTTTTTTGAGCTATTTGAGAAACTCTATATTTTATCCTGAGTTCGGGTTTAATTTCAAAATAATCCATTATTTTATTTATATAGTATCTTGTATTAACATTTCCATTAAAATTATTTTGAATAATAAATATCATTAAACCCTTATACATTTCCTCAATACAATTAGTCTCTTCCCTTGAAAGAAATGGTGTATTATCATCACAATACTTAACATTCATCTCTCTTATTAATCTTGTAAAGTAATTCATTTTTGGTTCTAATTTAAAAGAGTTATATATTTTTTTATATTTCTTATTATCATTAATTAAAATTAAATCACAGAAAATACATTGTTTATATGAATCCTCATCATTAAGCCCCACTCTATCACAAGCCGGACAATTCTCTAATTTATCATATGGAGAGTCTGGAAATTCTAAATATCCTTCAGAACTTATCATATTTATGTGGTAAATTTTTACTTAAACTAAACGCAAGTTTATTCATTAATAAATACAATGTTTCAAAGCACAAAAGACAAATTTCAATCAATCTCTACTTCGGTGGAAGATATAGAAAAATATGTCAAAGATGTTAAATTGAACAAAGATAAATATGGAAATTTTTGGGTAAAACCAGTTATGGAAAATAACATGAGCCCCTCTATTTCATTTAAAGGAAGAGCTCTAACTATACCTGGAAAGACATCCATTAAAGTAAATCTAACAAAAGTTTCTCCTCTACTCCTGGCAATTTATTCAAAGCTTGAAAAAGTGATTGACCACGATACTTTGAAAAAGAATGATAAGACCATTAATAATTCTAGAGGAGACATTTGTATTTTCTTTAATAATCCAAAGGGTGTAGATCTAAGTAAAATGAATGATGTTAATATTTCTGGTGAAATGTCATTTCGTTCTATGATAGTTAGAGATTATTTAAAGATAACTTTTGATATAAAAATTGTAGAGATTGAATCTGTTAATGAAAGAAAGTATATAGATATTGATGGGAATATTTTTCTTGCTAATTAAATATGAGTCAATACAGCAGTGAAGATTTTACTATTTCATTGAACTCAGACGATAGTGATGATAGTATTTCATTGAACTTGGACGATGGTGATGATAGTATTTCATTGAACACAGATGATAGTTATGATACTAATAGTTTGTGCTCAAATGATAGTTATGAGAGTAGCTTTATTGATGACTCTGAGTATGATTCTGAGTATTCATGTGATAGTTATGACTTAGATGATTCTGAGTGAAAAAGTGTTTTAGTTTAAGCACAGCGATATATATAAAACGGAGCTGTAAAGCTCAAAAGTGTTTTATTTTAAGCACAGTGATATATATAAAACACCACGTTTTCTCACGCTATAAATATGGTTTATTGTGATACTTGCGAGAAGGAAGTAAAATATTATAAACAACATATTCTCACCGCAAAACATACATACAACATTTTAAACAAACTTTCCCCTCTTCCACCTGAAACAAAACACTGTTCTACATGTAATAAAAATATCCTCAAGAAAGGCTTCAAAATACATCTTAAAACAAATCTACATTTATCAAATTTTATCACAACTAAAAACTCTGATGGAGCATTCAAAGGACATATTAAAATAAGAGTCTTTAACTTCAAACCTCCTGAACCAGAGTCTATAGTTGATGCTGTAGAAATAGTTAAACCTGCTGTTCAAACGTTGATTGAAAAAACACTAAAGGAAATGAAACCACTTAAATTTTATATGGGAGTAAAATTAGAAATGACAAAGGATGAAGGAGTTATAGATGCACCATACATGAGAACTGAGCCACACTTTATATCTTCATATCAAGATTTTAAAACATCAGGAGTCTATGATGAACTTATTAAACAAGAGCAAGATGTGGATAATTCAATCGTAGGAAGTGGATTCAATATAGGAAAAATTATTTACATAGACATTCATATTCTTAAATCAGATCCTCTAAAAGCTTCTTCTTACATTGATTTACCCAGTGTTATCAAAAATAGAAAAGCAGTTATCAATATCAAAAATAAAGACAATAAATGTTTTCTCTGGTCTATTTTAGCACACTTACATCCTCCACATTTTCATGATGAAAGAGTATCTCATTATAAAAAATATGAGAATACATTAAATACGAAAGATCTAAAGTTTCCGATGACTTTAAATGATATTCCTAAATTTGAAAAGATGAATAATTTATCAGTTAATGTTTATGGTCTAACAGAAACAAACAACATTCAGGTTTTAAAGCTTTCTGACAATTGTAAACAAACTCATATTAATCTTCTATATTTTAATTCAGACGAAAATTCACATTATACATACATCAAAGATATTGCTAAATTAATAAAACCACAAGTCTGTAAGAGAACAAATAAAATATATATTTGTTTGCGTTGTCTTAACTTCTTCAATTCACAAGAAAGATTAGATAAACATTCAAATTATTGTGGCGAACATAAATCAACGGTAATCAATATGCCTAAAGAAGGCTCAAAGATCACATTCAAAGATGAAAATAAAAAGATCAAACATCCATTTGTTATATATGCTGATTTTGAAAGTATTTTAGAAAAAATTGATACTGCTTCTCAAGATCCAAAAGAATCATACACAAATAAATATCAAAAACATACTCCTTGTGGTTTTTGTTATTATATCAAATCATCCGTTGGTGATAAATATAACAAGTTAGAGATGTATAGAGGCTCAAATACCCCAGAGGAGTTTGTGAAACGACTAGAAAAAGACTGTGTTCGATTAACCAAGATAATGAGAGAAACCAATAAACCAATGTCCTTAACAAGTAAAGAAAAAAGGGAATTTATAAAAAACAATGTCTGTCATATTTGTGAGGAGAAAATTGGTAAAGGTCTAAAGGTTAGAGACCATTGTCATCTCACTGGTAAATATAGAGGTCCGGCTCATCAAAGTTGTAATATTAATTATCAACTCCCCTCTTTCATTCCTGTCTTTCTTCATAACAACGCTCATTATGATACACATCTATTTATCAAGGAACTCTCAAAGACTTCTGGAAGTATCTCAGCAATTCCAAACACGGATCAGAAATACATTTCATTCACAAAAACAATTCACACATCTCCTATTACTCATATCAGATTTCTTGATACATTTAAATTCATGGCAAGTCCATTGGTTAACTTGGTTCAAAATCTAAAAGAGTTTCCATGTCTTTCAGAGTATTTTTTAGATAAAGATTTTCTAACACAAAAGGGAATTTACCCCTATGACTATATGGACTCATTTGAGAGATTCAATGAAACACAACTTCCTTCAAAAGAAAATTTCTATAACAAATTAAATAATAGTCATATATCTGATAAAGATTATGTACACGCACAAAATGTTTGGGAAAAATATAACATCAAGAATCTTGGCGAGTATCACGATTTGTATCTCAAAACTGATGTGCTTTTATTGGCCGATGTATTTGAAGCCTTTAGATCTGTTTGTCGCACTGGATATGGATTGGATCCTGCTCACTACTACACAGCACCTGGATTGGCCTGGAGTGCGATGTTGAAAATGACAAAACAAGATTTGGATTTGATAACCGATGTTGATATGCTTTTGATGATTGAAAAGGCAAAAAGAGGTGGAATTTCACAAGTCTGCTCGAGTAGATACGCAAAAGCAAATAACAAATATCTTCCAAATTATGATCCAACGAAAGAGAGTTCTTACTTGATGTACTATGACGCGAACAACCTGTATGGCTGGGCAATGTCTCAGGCTCTTCCTTATGGAAAACTTAGATGGGTAAAGGAAAAAGACTACAAAAACGTTTTACAAGATGTATGTATCTCTACACAAAAAGAATTGGATGAAGAAAAAGTTGGTTATTATTTTGAAATTGATTTAAAATATCCAGAGGAACTCCATAACCTACACAAAGATCTCCCATTTGCTTGTGAGAAAGCAAGTCCAAAGAAAGAATGGTTGAGTGATTATCAACGATCGTTTGATATAGGTGAATCAACAGAAAAATTACTTACTACATTATATAACAAGAAAAATTATGTTCTACACCAAAGAAATTTGCGACAATATTTATCAAAAGGTCTAAGAGTAGAGAAGATCCATAGGGTTCTAAAGTTCAATCAAAGTCATTGGTTAAAGGGGTACATTGATTTTAATACACAAAGAAGAACAGAGTCAAAAACAGATTTTGAGAAAGACTTTTATAAATTGATGAATAATGCGGTCTTTGGTAAGACTATGGAGAATGTGAGGAAAAGACAAAATATCAGACTATCAACATCTTGGGAACAAGCATCAAAATTAATTAATAGACCGAGTTTTACTCGAGCTGAGGTCTTTACTGAGAACTTTTGTGCGATCCATTTGATTAAAGAGAGTATTGAAATGAACAAACCTATTTATATTGGAACAACAATTCTTGATTTATCAAAGTCATTAATGTATGATTACTTTTATAATAACTTGAGGAAGAAATATCAAAATGATGTTAATCTACTTTATATGGATACAGATAGTTTTATTTTGAAAATTAATACCAACGATGTTTATTCAGACATGAAAAGAGACATTAATATCTATGACACGAGTAATTACAGTCCAGAGAGTGAGTTGTTCTCTTCTAAAAATAAAAAGGTGATTGGAAAGTTCAAGGATGAATTAGGAGGAAATGTTATGAGTGAATTTGTGGGATTGAGGTCAAAGGCTTATGCTTATAAATACATTGTGAATAACGTTGAAAAGACTGATAAGAAGTTAAAAGGTGTAAAGAAAAATGTTATTAAAGAAACAATAAACTTTAAGGATTATTATAACTGTTTAACAACAAAGAAAGAAGAGTTTAGAAAGATTAATGGAATAAGAAGTTATAAACATCAATTATATTCAGAAGAGATAAATAAGAAAGCATTGGGGGCTTTTGATGATAAGAGGTTTATTTTAGAAAATGGAATTGATAGTCTCCCTTATGGTTATATAAGTATATAAGTGATAAGATATATATATAAGTGATAAGATATATATATAAGTGATAAGATATACATAAGTGATAAGATATATATAAGTGATAAGATATATATAAGTGATAAGTTAAAAAGGGGGGGGGTTGGGGATTTTAACGGGCTACCGCCGCCTTTTTTACTATTATATAAATGATAGAACCAAGTATCAACCAGACTAAAGAGTGGAGGTGTAATCAACCTTGGTATATAAATGGAAAACATAATGAATGTGAAAAATATCAAATAGGTATAATTGAAAAGGCAACTGGTAAAAAAGTTCACAAAACAAATAAGAGAATTAATTTAAATACCGGTGAATTGGGTAAAAAAGATGGAAATATTTTTGAGTGGACGGAAAACTTTGATGGTTGTCAGGAAAATATATACTTTAATTTAAAAATGGTATGTGGCACTGGAGGCGCTCAAGCAAGAACATTGAGGGAGGTTTACCATTTTATCTTAGCTCAGTTAAAATATCTTAATAAAGAACCAAACTCAAACATATTTTTTGTTAATATATTAGATGGTGAAGAGAGTTGTAGGAGAATTAAATTATTTCCCACGCATAAACAAATATTTGTAGGGTCGTTGTTTGAGTGGGTTATATTCACCAGATGATATTAAGAGTAAAAGGTTAAAAGGTCCATGAGGTCAGAAGGATCACAGGTGTTTAAGTGGTCTAATGAATAAGGATAACATGTCAAAAGGTTAGAAGGTTCGTAAAGAACAGGGTGGGAGAAATATAGGTGTTTAGGGGCAATGAGGGAGGGAAAGAATTAATATGGAAGTGAATGGGTCAATGTTTGAGTGGGTCAAAGATTAATCTGCCAGATGATATGTAGAAGAAGGATGATAGGTCTATAAGAGAAAACAAATATTTGTAGTGTTTGAGTGGTCTAATGAACAACATTAAGGATAGGTACTACAGACAAAAGGTTCATAAAGATGAGGGTG
Organism: Myxine glutinosa; assembly: GCF_964187855.1. Lineage (NCBI taxonomy): Eukaryota > Metazoa > Chordata > Myxini > Myxiniformes > Myxinidae > Myxine > Myxine glutinosa. The sequence continues at coordinate 20,073 of NW_027617645.1, read as the reverse complement.
GGAGAAATAGAGGTGTTTATGATTTTTGAAAAAGACAAGGGGGTAAATGACATTAGATAGGGATTTCACATGTTAAACGGAGGTGTCCCAGAAGCAACATTATTACACTACTTGTGTTAGTGTTGAAAAACCACTTTTCGCACTTATGTTGGTGCAGGAAACCACTTTTGCACTTGTATTAGTGTGGAAAAAACACTTTTTGCACTTGTGATAGTGTTGAAAAACCACTTTTCGCACTTGTGTTAGTGTTGAAAAACCACTTTTCGCACTTGTGTTTGTGCAGGAAACCGCTTTTGCACTTGTATCAGTGTGGAAAAAACACTTTTTGCACTTCTGATAGTGTTGAAAAACCACTTTTCGCACTAGTGTTAGTGTTGAAAAACCACTTTTCGCACTTATGTTGGTGCAGGAAACCACTTTTGCACTTGTATTAGTGTGGAAAAAACACTTTTTGCATTTGTGATAGTGTTGAAAAACCACTTTTCGCACTTGTGTTAGTGTTGAAAAACCACTTTTCGCACTTGTGTTTGTGCAGGAAACCGCTTTTGCACTTGTATCAGTGTGGAAAAAACACTTTTTGCACTTCTGATAGTGTTGAAAAACCACTTTTCGCACTTGTGTTAGTGTTGAAAAACCACTTTTCGCACTTGTGTTGGTACAGGAAACCACTTTTCGCACTTGTGTTAGTGTTGAAAAATCACTTTTCGCACTTATGTTGGTGCAGGAAACCACTTTTGCACTTGTATTAGTGTGAAAAAACCACTTTTCGCACTTGTGTTAGTGTTGAAAAACAACTTTTCGCACTTGTGTTAGTGTTGAAAAACAACTTTTCGCACTTGTGTTAGTGTTGAAAAACCACTTTTCGCACTTATGTTGGTGCAGGAAACCACTTTTGCACTTGTATTAGTGTGGAAAAACCACTTTTCGCACTTGTGTTAGTGTTGAAAAACCACTTTTCGCACTTGTGTTAGTGTTGAAAAACCACTTTTGGCACTTGTGTTAGTGTTGAAAAACCACTTTTCGCACTTGTGTTAGTGTTGAAAAACCACTTTTTGCACTTGTGTTAGTGTTGAAAAACCACTTTCCACACTTGTGTTAGTGTTGAAAAACCACTTTTCGCACTTGTGTTGGTGCAGGAAACCACTTTTGCACTTGTATTAGTGTGGAAAAAACACTTTTTGCACTTGTGATAGTGTTGAAAAACCACTTTTCGCACTTGTGTTAGTGTTGAAAAACCACTTTTCGCACTTGTGTTAGTGTTGAAAAACCACTTTTCGCACTTGTGTTAGTGTTGAAAAACCACTTTTCGCACTTGTGTTGGTGCAGGAAACCACTTTTGCACTTGTATTAGTGTGGAAAAAACACTTTTTGCACTTGTGATAGTGTTGAAAAACCACTTTTCGCACTTGTGTTAGTGTTGAAAAACCACTTTTCACACTTGTGTTAGTGTTGAAAAACCACTTTTCGCACTTGTGTTGGTGCAGGAAACCACTTTTGCACTTGTATTAGTGTGGAAAAAACACTTTTCGCACTTGTGTTAGTGTTGAAAAACCACTTTTCGCACTTGTGTTAGTGTTGAAAAACCACTTTTCGCACTTCTGTTGGTGCAGGAAACCACTTTTGCACTTGTATTAGTGTGGAAAAAACACTTTTTGCACTTGTGATAGTGTTGAAAAACCACTTTTCGCACTTGTGTTAGTGTTGAAAAACCACTTTTCGCACTTGTGTTGGTGCAGGAAACCACTTTTGCACTTGTATTAGTGTGGAAAAAACACTTTTTGCACTTGTAATAGTGTTGAAAAACCACTTTTCGCACTTGTGTTTGTGTTGAAAAACCACTTTTCACAGTTGTGTTAGTGTTGGAAAACCACTTTTCGCACTTGTATTAGTGTGGAAAAACCACTTTTCGCACTTGTGTCAGTGTTGAAAAACCACTTTTCGCACTTGCGTTAGTGTTGAAAAACCACTTTTTGCACTTGTGTTAGTGTTGAAAAACCACTTTTCGCACTTGTGTTGGTGTAGGAAACCACTTTTGCACTTGTATTAGTGTGGAAAAAACACTTTTCGCACTTGTGTTAGTGTTGAAAAAACCACTTTTCGCACTTGTGTTGGTGCAGGAAACCACTTTTGCACTTGTATTAGTGTCGAAAAACCACTTTTCGCACTTGTGTTAGTGTTGAAAAACCACTTTTTGCACTTGTGTTAGTGTTGAAAAACCACTTTTCGCACTTGTGTTTGTCTTGAAAAACCACTTTTCGCACTTGTGTTAGTGTTGAAAAACCATTTTTCGCACTTGTGTTTGTGATGAAAAAACACTTTTCGCACTTGTGTTGGTGCAGGAAACCACTTTTGCACTTGTATTAGTGTGGAAAAAACACTTTTTGCACTTGTGATAGTGTTGAAAAACCACTTTTCGCACTTGTGATAGTGTTGAAAAACCACTTTTCGCACTTGTGTTAGTGTTGAAAAACCACTTTTCGCACTTGTGTTAGTGTTGAAAAGCCACTTTTCGCACTTGTGTTGGTGCAGGAAACCACTTTTGTACTTTTATTAGTGTGGAAAAACCACTTTTTGCACTTGTGTTAGTGTTGAAAAACCACTTTTCGCACTTGTGTTAGTGTTGAAAAACCACTTTTCGCACTTGTGTTGGTGCAGGAAACCACTTTTGCACTTGTATTAGTGTGGAAAAAACACTTTTTGCACTAGTGATAGTGTTGAAAAACCAATTTTCGCACTTGTGTTAGTGTTGAAAACCACTTTTCGCACTTGTGTTGGTGCAGGAAACCACTTTTGCACTTGTATTAGTGTGGAAAAACCACTTTTCGCACTTGTGTTAGTGTTGAAAACCACTTTTCGCACTTGTGTTAGTGTTGAAAAACCACTTTTCGCACTTGTGTTGGTGCAGGAAACCACTTTTGCACTTGTGTTAGTGTGGAAAAAACACTTTTCGCACCTGTGTTAGTGTTGAAAAACCACTTTTCGCACTTGTGTTAGTGTTGAAAAACCACTTTTCGCACTTGTGTTGGTGCAGGAAACCACTTTTGCACTTGTATTAGTGTTGAAAAACCACTTTTCGCACTCGTGTTAATGTTGAAAAACCACTTTTTGGACTTGTGTTGGTGCAGAACCACTTTTCGCACTTGTGTTGGTGCAGGAAATCACTTTTGCACTTGTATTAGTGTGGAAAAACCACTTTTTGCACTTGTGTTAGTGTTGAAAAACCACTTTTCGCACTTGTGTTAGTGTTGAAAAACCACTTTTCGCACTTGTGTTGGTGCAGGAAACCACTTTTGTACTTGTATTAGTGTGGAAAAACCACTTTTCGCACTTGTGTTAGTGTTGAAAAACCACTTTTCGCACTTGTGTTGGTGCAGGAAACCACTTTTGCACTTGTATTAGTGTGGAAAAACCACTTTTCGCACTTGTGATAGTGTTGAAAAACCACTTTTCGCACTTGTGTTCGTGTTGAAAAACCACTTTTCGCACCTGTGTTGGTGCAGGAAACCACTTTTGCACTTGTATTAGTGTGGAAAAACCACTTTTCACACTTGTGTTAGTGTTGAAAAACCACTTTTTGCACTTGTGTTAGTGTTGAAAAACCACTTTTCGCACTTGTGTTAGTGTTGAAAAACCACTTTTTGCACTTGTGTTGGTGCAGGAAACCACTTTTGCACTTGTATTAGTGTGAAAAAAACACTTTTCGCACTTGTGTTATTGTTGAAAAACCACTTTTCGCACTTGTGTTTGTGTTGAAAAACCACTTTTCGCACTTGTGTTAGTGTTGAAAAACCACTTTTCGCACTTGTGTTGGTGCAGGAAACCACTTTTGCACTTGTATTAGTGTGGAAAAACCACTTTTCGCACCTGTGTTAGTGTTGAAAAACCACTTTTCGCACTTGTGTTAGTGTTGAAAAACCACTTTTCGCACTTGTATTAGTGTTGAAAAACCACTTTTCGCACTTGTGTTGGTGCAGGAAACCACTTTTGCACTTGTATTATTGTGGAAAAAACACTTTTTGCACTTGTGATAGTGTTGAAAAACCACTTTTCGCACTTGTGTTAGTGTTGAAAAACCACTTTTCGCACTTGTGTTGGTGCAGGAAACCACTTTTGCACTTGTATTAGTGTGGAAAAACCACTTTTCGCACTTGTGTTAGTGTTGAAAAAGCACTTTTCGCACTTGTGTTAGTGTTGAAAAACCACTTTTCGCACTTGTGTTTGTGCAGGAAACCACTTTTGCACTTGTATTAGTGTGGAAAAAACACTTTTTGCACTTGTGATAGTGTTGAAAAACCACTTTTCCCACTTGTGTTAGTGTTGAAAAACCACTTTTCGCACTTGTGTTGGTGCAGGAAACCACTTTTGCACTTGTATTAGTGTGGAAAAACCACTTTTCGCACTTGTGATAGTGTTGAAAAACCACTTTTCGCACTTCTGTTAGTGTTGAAAAACCACTTTTCGCACTTGTGTTGGTGCAGGAAACCACTTTTGCACTTGTATTAGTGTGGAAAAACCACTTTTCGCACTTGTGTTAGTGTTGAAAAACCACTTTTCGCACTTGTGTTAGTGTTGAAAACCCACTTTTCGCACTTGTGTTAGTGTTGAAAAACCACTTTTTGCACTTGTGTTGGTGCAGGAAACCACTTTTGCACTTGTATTAGTGTGGAAAAAACACTTTTCGCACTTGTGTTATTGTTGAAAAACCACTTTTCGCACTTGTGTTAGTGTTGAAAAACCACTTTTCGCACTTGTGTTAGTGTTGAAAAACCACTTTTCGCACTTGTGTTGGTGCAGGAAACCACTTTTGCACTTGTATTAGTGTGGAAAAACCACTTTTCGCACCTGTGTTAGTGTTGAAAAACCACTTTTCGCACCTGTGTTAGTGTTGAAAAACCACTTTTCGCACTTGTGTTAGTGTTGAAAAACCACTTTTCGCACTTGTGTTGGTGCAGGAAACCACTTTTGCACTTGTATTATTGTGGAAAAAACACTTTTTGCACTTGTGATAGTGTTGAAAAACCACTTTTCGCACTTGTGTTAGTGTTGAAAAACCACTTTTCGCACTTGTGTTGGTGCAGGAAACCACTTTTGCACTTGTATTAGTGTGGAAAAACCACTTTTCGCACTTGTGTTAGTGTTGAAAAAGCACTTTTCGCACTTGTGTTAGTGTTGAAAAACCACTTTTTGCACTTGTGTTTGTGCAGGAAACCACTTTTGCACTTGTATTAGTGTGGAAAAAACACTTTTTGCCCTTGTGATAGTGTTGAAAAACCACTTTTCGCACTTGTGTTAGTGTTGAAAAACCACTTTTCGCACTTATGTTGGTGCAGGAAACCACTTTTGCACTTGTATTAGTGTGGAAAAAACACTTTTTGCATTTGTGATAGTGTTGAAAAACCACTTTTCGCACTTGTGTTAGTGTTGAAAAACCACTTTTCGCACTTGTGTTGGTGCAGGAAACCACTTTTGCACTTGTATTAGTGTGGAAAAAACACTTTTTGCACTTGTGATAGTGTTGAAAAACCACTTTTCGCACTTGTGTTAGTGTTGAAAAACCACTTTTCACACTTGTGTTAGTGTTGAAAAACCACTTTTCGCACTTGTGTTGGTGCAGGAAACCACTTTTGCACTTGTATTAGTGTGGAAAAAACACTTTTCGCACTTGCGTTAGTGTTGAAAAACCACTTTTCGCACTTGTGTTAGTGTTGAAAAACCACTTTTCGCACTTCTGTTGGTGCAGGAAACCACTTTTGCACTTGTATTAGTGTGGAAAAAACACTTTTTGCACTTGTGATAGTGTTGAAAAACCACTTTTCGCACTTGTGTTAGTGTTGAAAAACCACTTTTCGCACTTGTGTTGGTGCAGGAAACCACTTTTGCACTTGTATTAGTGTGGAAAAAACACTTTTTGCACTTGTAATAGTGTTGAAAAACCACTTTTCGCACTTGTGTTTGTGTTGAAAAACCACTTTTCACAGTTGTGTTAGTGTTGGAAAACCACTTTTCGCACTTGTATTAGTGTGGAAAAACCACTTTTCGCACTTGTGTCAGTGTTGAAAAACCACTTTTCGCACTTGCGTTAGTGTTGAAAAACCACTTTTCGCACTTGTGTTAGTGTTGAAAAACCACTTTTCGCACTTGTGTTGGTGTAGGAAACCACTTTTGCACTTGTATTAGTGTGGAAAAAACACTTTTTGCACTTGTGATAGTGTTGAAAAACCACTTTTCGCACTTGTGTTAGTGTTGAAAAAACCACTTTTCGCACTTGTGTTGGTGCAGGAAACCACTTTTGCACTTGTATTAGTGTCGAAAAACCACTTTTCGCACTTGTGTTAGTGTTGAAAAACCACTTTTTGCACTTGTGTTAGTGTTGAAAAACCACTTTTCGCACTTGTGTTTGTCTTGAAAAACCACTTTTCGCACTTGTGTTAGTGTTGAAAAACCATTTTTCGCACTTGTGTTTGTGATGAAAAAACACTTTTCGCACTTGTGTTGGTGCAGGAAACCACTTTTGCACTTGTATTAGTGTGGAAAAACACTTTTTGCACTTGTGATAGTGTTGAAAAACCACTTTTCGCACTTGTGATAGTGTTGAAAAACCACTTTTCGCACTTGTGTTAGTGTTGAAAAACCACTTTTCGCACTTGTGTTAGTGTTGAAAAGCCACTTTTCGCACTTGTGTTGGTGCAGGAAACCACTTTTGTACTTTTATTAGTGTGGAAAAACCACTTTTTGCACTTGTGTTAGTGTTGAAAAACCACTTTTCGCACTTGTGTTAGTGTTGAAAAACCACTTTTCGCACTTGTGTTGGTGCAGGAAACCACTTTTGCACTTGTATTAGTGTGGAAAAAACACTTTTTGCACTAGTGATAGTGTTGAAAAACCAATTTTCGCACTTGTGTTAGTGTTGAAAACCACTTTTCGCACTTGTGTTGGTGCAGGAAACCACTTTTGCACTTGTATTAGTGTGGAAAAACCACTTTTCGCACTTGTGTTAGTGTTGAAAACCACTTTTTGCACTTGTGTTAGTGTTGAAAAACCACTTTTCGCACTTGTGTTGGTGCAGGAAACCACTTTTGCACTTGTGTTAGTGTGGAAAAAACACTTTTCGCACCTGTGTTAGTGTTGAAAAACCACTTTTCGCACTTGTGTTAGTGTTGAAAAACCACTTTTCGCACTTGTGTTGGTGCAGGAAACCACTTTTGCACTTGTATTAGTGTTGAAAAACCACTTTTCACACTCGTGTTAGTGTTGAAAAACCACTTTTTGGACTTGTGTTGGTGCAGAACCACTTTTCGCACTTGTGTTGGTGCAGGAAATCACTTTTGCACTTGTATTAGTGTGGAAAAACCACTTTTTGCACTTGTGTTAGTGTTGAAAAACCACTTTTCGCACTTGTGTTAGTGTTGAAAAACCACTTTTCGCACTTGTGTTGGTGCAGGAAACCACTTTTGTACTTGTATTAGTGTGGAAAAACCACTTTTCGCACTTGTGTTAGTGTTGAAAAACCACTTTTCGCACTTGTGTTGGTGCAGGAAACCACTTTTGCACTTGTATTAGTGTGGAAAAACCACTTTTCGCACTTGTGATAGTGTTGAAAAACCACTTTTCGCACTTGTGTTAGTGTTGAAAAACCACTTTTCGCACCTGTGTTGGTGCAGGAAACCACTTTTGCACTTGTATTAGTGTGGAAAAACCACTTTTCGCACTTGTGTTAGTGTTGAAAAACCACTTTTTGCACTTCTGTTAGTGTTGAAAAACCACTTTTCGCACTTGTGTTAGTGTTGAAAAACCACTTTTTGCACTTGTGTTGGTGCAGGAAACCACTTTTGCACTTGTATTAGTGTGAAAAAAACACTTTTCGCACTTGTGTTATTGTTGAAAATCCACTTTTCGCACTTGTGTTAGTGTTGAAAAACCACTTTTCGCACTTGTGTTAGTGTTGAAAAACCACTTTTCGCACTTGTGTTGGTGCAGGAAACCACTTTTGCACTTGTATTAGTGTGGAAAAACCACTTTTCGCACCTGTGTTAGTGTTGAAAAACCACTTTTCGCACTTGTGTTAGTGTTGAAAAACCACTTTTCGCACTTGTGTTAGTGTTGAAAAACCACTTTTCGCACTTGTGTTGGTGCAGGAAACCACTTTTGCACTTGTATTATTGTGGAAAAAACACTTTTTGCACTTGTGATAGTGTTGAAAAACCACTTTTCGCACTTGTGTTAGTGTTGAAAAACCACTTTTCGCACTTGTGTTGGTGCAGGAAACCACTTTTGCACTTGTATTAGTGTGGAAAAACCACTTTTCGCAATTGTGTTAGTGTTGAAAAAGCACTTTTCGCACTTGTGTTAGTGTTGAAAAACCACTTTTCGCACTTGTGTTTGTGCAGGAAACCACTTTTGCACTTGTATTAGTGTGGAAAAAACACTTTTTGCACTTGTGATAGTGTTGAAAAACCACTTTTCCCACTTGTGTTAGTGTTGAAAAACCACTTTTCGCACTTGTGTTGGTGCAGGAAACCACTTTTGCACTTGTATTAGTGTGGAAAAACCACTTTTCGCACTTGTGATAGTGTTGAAAAACCACTTTTCGCACTTGTGTTAGTGTTGAAAAACCACTTTTCGCACTTGTGTTGGTGCAGGAAACCACTTTTGCACTTGTATTAGTGTGGAAAAACCACTTTTCGCACTTGTGTTAGTGTTGAAAAACCACTTTTCGCACTTGTGTTAGTGTTGAAAACCCACTTTTCGCACTTGTGTTAGTGTTGAAAAACCACTTTTTGCACTTGTGTTGGTGCAGGAAACCACTTTTGCACTTGTATTAGTGTGGAAAAAACACTTTTCGCACTTGTGTTATTGTTGAAAAACCACTTTTCGCACTTGTGTTAGTGTTGAAAAACCACTTTTCGCACTTGTGTTAGTGTTGAAAAACCACTTTTCGCACTTGTGTTGGTGCAGGAAACCACTTTTGTACTTGTATTAGTGTGGAAAAACCACTTTTCGCACTTGTGTTATTGTTGAAAAACCACTTTTCGCACTTGTGTTGGTGCAGGAAACCACTTTTGCACTTGTATTAGTGTGGAAAAACCACTTTTCGCACTTGTGTTAGTGTTGAAAAACCACTTTTCGCACTTGTGTTAGTGTTGAAAAGCCACTTTTCGCACTTGTGTTGGTGCAGGAAACCACTTTTGTACTTTTATTAGTGTGGAAAAACCACTTTTTGCACTTGTGTTAGTGTTGAAAAACCACTTTTCGCACTTGTGTTAGTGTTGAAAAACCACTTTTCGCACTTGTGTTGGTGCAGGAAACCACTTTTGCACTTGTATTAGTGTGGAAAAAACACTTTTTGCACTAGTGATAGTGTTGAAAATCCAATTTTCGCACTTGTGTTAGTGTTGAAAACCACTTTTCGCACTTGTGTTGGTGCAGGAAACCACTTTTGCACTTGTATTAGTGTGGAAAAACCACTTTTCGCACTTGTGTTAGTGTTGAAAACCACTTTTCGCACTTGTGTTGGTGCAGGAAACCACTTTTGCACTTGTATTAGTGTGGAAAAACCACTTTTCGCACTTGTGTTAGTGTTGAAAAACCACTTTTCGCACTTGTGTTGGTGCAGGAAACCACTTTTGCACTTGTGTTAGTGTGGAAAAAACACTTTTCGCACCTGTGTTAGTGTTGAAAAACCACTTTTCGCACTTGTGTTAGTGTTGAAAAACCACTTTTCGCACTTGTGTTGGTGCAGCAAACCACTTTTGCACTTGTATTAGTGTTGAAAAACCACTTTTCGCACTCGTGTTAATGTTGAAAAACCACTTTTTGGACTTGTGTTGGTGCAGAACCACTTTTCGCACTTGTGTTGGTGCAGGAAATCACTTTTGCACTTGTATTAGTGTGGAAAAACCACTTTTTGCACTTGTGTTAGTGTTGAAAAACCACTTTTCGCACTTGTGTTAGTGTTGAAAAACCACTTTTCGCACTTGTGTTGGTGCAGGAAACCACTTTTGTACTTGTATTAGTGTGGAAAAACCACTTTTTGCACTTGTGTTAGTGTTGAAAAACCACTTTTCGCACTTGTGTTGGTGCAGGAAACCACTTTTGCACTTGTATTAGTGTGGAAAAACCACTTTTCGCACTTGTGATAGTGTTGAAAAACCACTTTTCGCACTTGTGTTAGTGTTGAAAAACCACTTTTCGCACCTGTGTTGGTGCAGGAAACCACTTTTGCACTTGTATTAGTGTGGAAAAACCACTTTTCGCACTTGTGTTAGTGTTGAAAAACCACTTTTTGCACTTGTGTTAGTGTTGAAAAACCACTTTTCGCACTTGTGTTATTGTTGAAAAACCACTTTTTGCACTTGTGTTGGTGCAGGAAACCACTTTTGCACTTGTATTAGTGTGAAAAAAACACTTTTCGCACTTGTGTTATTGTTGAAAAACCACTTTTCGCACTTGTGTTAGTGTTGAAAAACCACTTTTCGCACTTGTGTTGGTGCAGGAAACCACTTTTGCACTTGTATTAGTGTGGAAAAACCACTTTTCGCACCTGTGTTAGTGTTGAAAAACCACTTTTCACACTTGTGTTAGTGTTGAAAAACCACTTTTCGCACTTGTGTTAGTGTTGAAAAACCACTTTTCGCACTTGTGTTGGTGCAGGAAACCACTTTTGCACTTGTATTATTGTGGAAAAAACACTTTTTGCACTTGTGATAGTGTTGAAAAACCACTTTTCGCACTTGTGTTAGTGTTGAAAAACCACTTTTCGCACTTGTGATAGTGTTGAAAAACCACTTTTCGCACTTGTGTTAGTGTTGAAAAACCACTTTTCGCACTTGTGTTGGTGCAGGAAACCACTTTTGCACTTGTATTAGTGTGGAAAAACCACTTTTCGCACTTGTGTTAGTGTTGAAAAACCACTTTTCGCACTTGTGTTAGTGTTGAAAACCCACTTTTCGCACTTGTGTTAGTGTTGAAAAACCACTTTTTGCACTTGTGTTGGTGCAGGAAACCACTTTTGCACTTGTATTAGTGTGGAAAAAACACTTTTCGCACTTGTGTTATTGTTGAAAAACCACTTTTCGCACTTGTGTTAGTGTTGAAAAACCACTTTTCGCACTTGTGTTAGTGTTGAAAAACCACTTTTCGCACTTGTGTTGGTGCAGGAAACCACTTTTGCACTTGTATTAGTGTGGAAAAACCACTTTTCGCACCTGTGTTAGTGTTGAAAAACCACTTTTCGCACCTGTGTTAGTGTTGAAAAACCACTTTTCGCACCTGTGTTAGTGTTGAAAAACCACTTTTCGCACTTGTGTTGGTGCAGGAAACCACTTTTGCACTTGTATTAGTGTTGAAAAACCACTTTTCACACTCGTGTTAGTGTTGAAAAACCACTTTTTGGACTTGTGTTGGTGCAGAACCACTTTTCGCACTTGTGTTGGTGCAGGAAATCACTTTTGCACTTGTATTAGTGTGGAAAAACCACTTTTTGCACTTGTGTTAGTGTTGAAAAACCACTTTTCGCACTTGTGTTAGTGTTGAAAAACCACTTTTCGCACTTGTGTTGGTGCAGGAAACCACTTTTGTACTTGTATTAGTGTGGAAAAACCACTTTTCGCACTTGTGTTAGTGTTGAAAAACCACTTTTCGCACTTGTGTTGGTGCAGGAAACCACTTTTGCACTTGTATTAGTGTGGAAAAACCACTTTTCGCACTTGTGATAGTGTTGAAAAACCACTTTTCGCACTTGTGTTAGTGTTGAAAAACCACTTTTCGCACCTGTGTTGGTGCAGGAAACCACTTTTGCACTTGTATTAGTGTGGAAAAACCACTTTTCGCACTTGTGTTAGTGTTGAAAAACCACTTTTTGCACTTCTGTTAGTGTTGAAAAACCACTTTTCGCACTTGTGTTAGTGTTGAAAAACCACTTTTTGCACTTGTGTTGGTGCAGGAAACCACTTTTGCACTTGTATTAGTGTGAAAAAAACACTTTTCGCACTTGTGTTATTGTTGAAAATCCACTTTTCGCACTTGTGTTAGTGTTGAAAAACCACTTTTCGCACTTGTGTTAGTGTTGAAAAATCACTTTTCGCACTTGTGTTGGTGCAGGAAACCACTTTTGCACTTGTATTAGTGTGGAAAAACCACTTTTCGCACCTGTGTTAGTGTTGAAAAACCACTTTTCGCACTTGTGTTAGTGTTGAAAAACCACTTTTCGCACTTGTGTTAGTGTTGAAAAACCACTTTTCGCACTTGTGTTGGTGCAGGAAACCACTTTTGCACTTGTATTATTGTGGAAAAAACACTTTTTGCACTTGTGATAGTGTTGAAAAACCACTTTTCGCACTTGTGTTAGTGTTGAAAAACCACTTTTCGCACTTGTGTTGGTGCAGGAAACCACTTTTGCACTTGTATTAGTGTGGAAAAACCACTTTTCGCAATTGTGTTAGTGTTGAAAAAGCACTTTTCGCACTTGTGTTAGTGTTGAAAAACCACTTTTCGCACTTGTGTTTGTGCAGGAAACCACTTTTGCACTTGTATTAGTGTGGAAAAAACACTTTTTGCACTTGTGATAGTGTTGAAAAACCACTTTTCCCACTTGTGTTAGTGTTGAAAAACCACTTTTCGCACTTGTGTTGGTGCAGGAAACCACTTTTGCACTTGTATTAGTGTGGAAAAACCACTTTTCGCACTTGTGATAGTGTTGAAAAACCACTTTTCGCACTTGTGTTAGTGTTGAAAAACCACTTTTCGCACTTGTGTTGGTGCAGGAAACCACTTTTGCACTTGTATTAGTGTGGAAAAACCACTTTTCGCACTTGTGTTAGTGTTGAAAAACCACTTTTCGCACTTGTGTTAGTGTTGAAAACCCACTTTTCGCACTTGTGTTAGTGTTGAAAAACCACTTTTTGCACTTGTGTTGGTGCAGGAAACCACTTTTGCACTTGTATTAGTGTGGAAAAAACACTTTTCGCACTTGTGTTATTGTTGAAAAACCACTTTTCGCACTTGTGTTAGTGTTGAAAAACCACTTTTCGCACTTGTGTTAGTGTTGAAAAACCACTTTTCGCACTTGTGTTGGTGCAGGAAACCACTTTTGTACTTGTATTAGTGTGGAAAAACCACTTTTCGCACTTGTGTTATTGTTGAAAAACCACTTTTCGCACTTGTGTTGGTGCAGGAAACCACTTTTGCACTTGTATTAGTGTGGAAAAACCACTTTTCGCACTTGTGTTAGTGTTGAAAAACCACTTTTCGCACTTGTGTTAGTGTTGAAAAGCCACTTTTCGCACTTGTGTTGGTGCAGGAAACCACTTTTGTACTTTTATTAGTGTGGAAAAACCACTTTTTGCACTTGTGTTAGTGTTGAAAAACCACTTTTCGCACTTGTGTTAGTGTTGAAAAACCACTTTTCGCACTTGTGTTGGTGCAGGAAACCACTTTTGCACTTGTATTAGTGTGGAAAAAACACTTTTTGCACTAGTGATAGTGTTGAAAATCCAATTTTCGCACTTGTGTTAGTGTTGAAAACCACTTTTCGCACTTGTGTTGGTGCAGGAAACCACTTTTGCACTTGTATTAGTGTGGAAAAACCACTTTTCGCACTTGTGTTAGTGTTGAAAACCACTTTTCGCACTTGTGTTGGTGCAGGAAACCACTTTTGCACTTGTATTAGTGTGGAAAAACCACTTTTCGCACTTGTGTTAGTGTTGAAAAACCACTTTTCGCACTTGTGTTGGTGCAGGAAACCACTTTTGCACTTGTGTTAGTGTGGAAAAAACACTTTTCGCACCTGTGTTAGTGTTGAAAAACCACTTTTCGCACTTGTGTTAGTGTTGAAAAACCACTTTTCGCACTTGTGTTGGTGCAGCAAACCACTTTTGCACTTGTATTAGTGTTGAAAAACCACTTTTCGCACTCGTGTTAATGTTGAAAAACCACTTTTTGGACTTGTGTTGGTGCAGAACCACTTTTCGCACTTGTGTTGGTGCAGGAAATCACTTTTGCACTTGTATTAGTGTGGAAAAACCACTTTTTGCACTTGTGTTAGTGTTGAAAAACCACTTTTCGCACTTGTGTTAGTGTTGAAAAACCACTTTTCGCACTTGTGTTGGTGCAGGAAACCACTTTTGTACTTGTATTAGTGTGGAAAAACCACTTTTTGCACTTGTGTTAGTGTTGAAAAACCACTTTTCGCACTTGTGTTGGTGCAGGAAACCACTTTTGCACTTGTATTAGTGTGGAAAAACCACTTTTCGCACTTGTGATAGTGTTGAAAAACCACTTTTCGCACTTGTGTTAGTGTTGAAAAACCACTTTTCGCACCTGTGTTGGTGCAGGAAACCACTTTTGCACTTGTATTAGTGTGGAAAAACCACTTTTCGCACTTGTGTTAGTGTTGAAAAACCACTTTTTGCACTTGTGTTAGTGTTGAAAAACCACTTTTCGCACTTGTGTTATTGTTGAAAAACCACTTTTTGCACTTGTGTTGGTGCAGGAAACCACTTTTGCACTTGTATTAGTGTGAAAAAAACACTTTTCGCACTTGTGTTATTGTTGAAAAACCACTTTTCGCACTTGTGTTAGTGTTGAAAAACCACTTTTCGCACTTGTGTTGGTGCAGGAAACCACTTTTGCACTTGTATTAGTGTGGAAAAACCACTTTTCGCACCTGTGTTAGTGTTGAAAAACCACTTTTCACACTTGTGTTAGTGTTGAAAAACCACTTTTCGCACTTGTGTTAGTGTTGAAAAACCACTTTTCGCACTTGTGTTGGTGCAGGAAACCACTTTTGCACTTGTATTATTGTGGAAAAAACACTTTTTGCACTTGTGATAGTGTTGAAAAACCACTTTTCGCACTTGTGTTAGTGTTGAAAAACCACTTTTCGCACTTGTGATAGTGTTGAAAAACCACTTTTCGCACTTGTGTTAGTGTTGAAAAACCACTTTTCGCACTTGTGTTGGTGCAGGAAACCACTTTTGCACTTGTATTAGTGTGGAAAAACCACTTTTCGCACTTGTGTTAGTGTTGAAAAACCACTTTTCGCACTTGTGTTAGTGTTGAAAACCCACTTTTCGCACTTGTGTTAGTGTTGAAAAACCACTTTTTGCACTTGTGTTGGTGCAGGAAACCACTTTTGCACTTGTATTAGTGTGGAAAAAACACTTTTCGCACTTGTGTTATTGTTGAAAAACCACTTTTCGCACTTGTGTTAGTGTTGAAAAACCACTTTTCGCACTTGTGTTAGTGTTGAAAAACCACTTTTCGCACTTGTGTTGGTGCAGGAAACCACTTTTGCACTTGTATTAGTGTGGAAAAACCACTTTTCGCACCTGTGTTAGTGTTGAAAAACCACTTTTCGCACCTGTGTTAGTGTTGAAAAACCACTTTTCGCACTTGTGTTAGTGTTGAAAAACCACTTTTCGCACTTGTGTTGGTGCAGGAAACCACTTTTGCACTTGTATTATTGTGGAAAAAACACTTTTTGCACTTGTGATAGTGTTGAAAAACCACTTTTCGCACTTGTGTTAGTGTTGAAAAACCACTTTTCGCACTTGTGTTGGTGCAGGAAACCACTTTTGCACTTGTATTAGTGTGGAAAAACCACTTTTCGCACTTGTGTTAGTGTTGAAAAAGCACTTTTCGCACTTGTGTTAGTGTTGAAAAACCACTTTTCGCACTTATGTTGGTGCAGGAAACCACTTTTGCACTTGTATTAGTGTGGAAAAAACACTTTTTGCATTTGTGATAGTGTTGAAAAACCACTTTTCGCACTTGTGTTAGTGTTGAAAAACCACTTTTCGCACTTGTGTTGGTGCAGGAAACCACTTTTGCACTTGTATTAGTGTGGAAAAAACACTTTTTGCACTTGTGATAGTGTTGAAAAACCACTTTTCGCACTTGTGTTAGTGTTGAAAAACCACTTTTCGCACTTGTGTTAGTGTTGAAAACCACTTTTCGCACTTGTGTTGGTGCAGGAAACCACTTTTGTACTTGTATTAGTGTGGAAAAACCACTTTTTGCACTTGTGTTAGTGTTGAAAAACCACTTTTCGCACTCGTGTTAGTGTTGAAAACCACTTTTTGGACTTGTGTTGGTGCAGAACCACTTTTCGCACTTGTGTTGGTGCAGGAAATCACTTTTGCACTTGTATTAGTGTGGAAAAACCACTTTTTGCACTTGTGTTAGTGTTGAAAAACCACTTTTCGCACTTGTGTTAGTGTTGAAAAACCACTTTTCGCACTTGTGTTGGTGCAGGAAACCACTTTTGTACTTGTATTAGTGTGGAAAAAACACTTTTTGCACTTGTGTTAGTGTTGAAAAACCACTTTTCGCACTTGTGTTGGTGCAGGAAACCACTTTTGCACTTGTATTAGTGTGGAAAAACCACTTTTCGCACTTGTGATAGTGTTGAAAAACCACTTTTCGCACTTGTGTTAGTGTTGAAAAACCACTTTTCGCACCTGTGTTGGTGCAGGAAACCACTTTTGCACTTGTATTAGTGTGGAAAAACCACTTTTCGCACTTGTGTTAGTGTTGAAAAACCACTTTTTGCACTTGTGTTAGTGTTGAAAAACCACTTTTCGCACTTGTGTTAGTGTTGAAAAACCACTTTTTGCACTTGTGTTGGTGCAGGAAACCACTTTTGCACTTGTATTAGTGTGAAAAAAACACTTTTCGCACTTGTGTTATTGTTGAAAAACCACTTTTCGCACTTGTGTTAGTGTTGAAAAACCACTTTTCGCACTTGTGTTAGTGTTGAAAAACCACTTTTCGCACTTGTGTTGGTGCAGGAAACCACTTTTGCACTTGTATTAGTGTGGAAAAACCACTTTTCGCACCTGTGTTAGTGTTGAAAAACCACTTTTCACACTTGTGTTAGTGTTGAAAAACCACTTTTCGCACTTGTGTTAGTGTTGAAAAACCACTTTTCGCACTTGTGTTGGTGCAGGAAACCACTTTTGCACTTGTATTATTGTGGAAAAAACACTTTTTGCACTTGTGATAGTGTTGAAAAACCACTTTTCGCACTTGTGTTAGTGTTGAAAAACCACTTTTCGCACTTGTGATAGTGTTGAAAAACCACTTTTCGCACTTGTGTTAGTGTTGAAAAACCACTTTTCGCACTTGTGTTGGTGCAGGAAACCACTTTTGCACTTGTATTAGTGTGGAAAAACCACTTTTCGCACTTGTGTTAGTGTTGAAAAACCACTTTTCGCACTTGTGTTAGTGTTGAAAACCCACTTTTCGCACTTGTGTTAGTGTTGAAAAACCACTTTTTGCACTTGTGTTGGTGCAGGAAACCACTTTTGCACTTGTATTAGTGTGGAAAAAACACTTTTCGCACTTGTGTTATTGTTGAAAAACCACTTTTCGCACTTGTGTTAGTGTTGAAAAACCACTTTTCGCACTTGTGTTAGTGTTGAAAAACCACTTTTCGCACTTGTGTTGGTGCAGGAAACCACTTTTGCACTTGTATTAGTGTGGAAAAACCACTTTTCGCACCTGTGTTAGTGTTGAAAAACCACTTTTCGCACCTGTGTTAGTGTTGAAAAACCACTTTTCGCACTTGTGTTAGTGTTGAAAAACCACTTTTCGCACTTGTGTTGGTGCAGGAAACCACTTTTGCACTTGTATTATTGTGGAAAAAACACTTTTTGCACTTGTGATAGTGTTGAAAAACCACTTTTCGCACTTGTGTTAGTGTTGAAAAACCACTTTTCGCACTTGTGTTGGTGCAGGAAACCACTTTGCACTTGTATTAGTGTGGAAAAACCACTTTTCGCACTTGTGTTAGTGTTGAAAAAGCACTTTTCGCACTTGTGTTAGTGTTGAAAAACCACTTTTCGCACTTATGTTGGTGCAGGAAACCACTTTTGCACTTGTATTAGTGTGGAAAAAACACTTTTTGCATTTGTGATAGTGTTGAAAAACCACTTTTCGCACTTGTGTTAGTGTTGAAAAACCACTTTTCGCACTTGTGTTGGTGCAGGAAACCACTTTTGCACTTGTATTAGTGTGGAAAAAACACTTTTTGCACTTGTGATAGTGTTGAAAAACCACTTTTCGCACTTGTGTTAGTGTTGAAAAACCACTTTTCACACTTGTGTTAGTGTTGAAAAACCACTTTTCGCACTTGTGTTGGTGCAGGAAACCACTTTTGCACTTGTATTAGTGTGGAAAAAACACTTTTCGCACTTGTGTTAGTGTTGAAAAACCACTTTTCGCACTTGTGTTAGTGTTGAAAAACCACTTTTCGCACTTCTGTTGGTGCAGGAAACCACTTTTGCACTTGTATTAGTGTGGAAAAAACACTTTTTGCACTTGTGATAGTGTTGAAAAACCACTTTTCGCACTTGTGTTAGTGTTGAAAAACCACTTTTCGCACTTGTGTTGGTGCAGGAAACCACTTTTGCACTTGTATTAGTGTGGAAAAAACACTTTTTGCACTTGTAATAGTGTTGAAAAACCACTTTTCGCACTTGTGTTTGTGTTGAAAAACCACTTTTCACAGTTGTGTTAGTGTTGGAAAACCACTTTTCGCACTTGTATTAGTGTGGAAAAACCACTTTTCGCACTTGTGTCAGTGTTGAAAAACCACTTTTCGCACTTGCGTTAGTGTTGAAAAACCACTTTTCGCACTTGTGTTAGTGTTGAAAAACCACTTTTCGCACTTGTGTTGGTGTAGGAAACCACTTTTGCACTTGTATTAGTGTGGAAAAAACACTTTTTGCACTTGTGATAGTGTTGAAAAACCACTTTTCGCACTTGTGTTAGTGTTGAAAAAACCACTTTTCGCACTTGTGTTGGTGCAGGAAACCACTTTTGCACTTGTATTAGTGTGGAAAAAACACTTTTTGCACTTGTGATAGTGTTGAAAAACCACTTTTCGCACTTGTGTTAGTGTTGAAAAAACCACTTTTCGCACTTGTGTTGGTGCAGGAAACCACTTTTGCACTTGTATTAGTGTCGAAAAACCACTTTTCGCACTTGTGTTAGTGTTGAAAAACCACTTTTCGCACTTGTGTTGGTGCAGGAAACCACTTTTGCACTTGTATTAGTGTGGAAAAACACTTTTTGCACTTGTGATAGTGTTGAAAAACCACTTTTCGCACTTGTGATAGTGTTGAAAAACCACTTTTCGCACTTGTGTTAGTGTTGAAAAACCACTTTTCGCACTTGTGTTAGTGTTGAAAAGCCACTTTTCGCACTTGTGTTGGTGCAGGAAACCACTTTTGTACTTTTATTAGTGTGGAAAAACCACTTTTTGCACTTGTGTTAGTGTTGAAAAACCACTTTTCGCACTTGTGTTAGTGTTGAAAAACCACTTTTCGCACTTGTGTTGGTGCAGGAAACCACTTTTGCACTTGTATTAGTGTGGAAAAAACACTTTTTGCACTAGCGATAGTGTTGAAAAACCAATTTTCGCACTTGTGTTAGTGTTGAAAACCACTTTTCGCACTTGTGTTGGTGCAGGAAACCACTTTTGCACTTGTATTAGTGTGGAAAAACCACTTTTCGCACTTGTGTTAGTGTTGAAAACCACTTTTCGCACTTGTGTTAGTGTTGAAAAACCACTTTTCGCACTTGTGTTGGTGCAGGAAACCACTTTTGCACTTGTGTTAGTGTGGAAAAAACACTTTTCGCACCTGTGTTAGTGTTGAAAAACCACTTTTCGCACTTGTGTTAGTGTTGAAAAACCACTTTTCGCACTTGTGTTGGTGCAGGAAACCACTTTTGCACTTGTATTAGTGTTGAAAAACCACTTTTCGCACTCGTGTTAGTGTTGAAAAACCACTTTTTGGACTTGTGTTGGTGCAGAACCACTTTTCGCACTTGTGTTGGTGCAGGAAATCACTTTTGCACTTGTATTAGTGTGGAAAAACCACTTTTTGCACTTGTGTTAGTGTTGAAAAACCACTTTTCGCACTTGTGTTAGTGTTGAAAAACCACTTTTCGCACTTGTGTTGGTGCAGGAAACCACTTTTGTACTTGTATTAGTGTGGAAAAACCACTTTTCGCACTTGTGTTAGTGTTGAAAAACCACTTTTCGCACTTGTGTTGGTGCAGGAAACCACT
>NW_027617644.1:0-105214 GCF_964187855.1 Myxine glutinosa | reverse complement strand
GTTAGTGTTGAAAAACCACTTTTCACACTTGTCTTGGTGCAGGAAACCACTTTTGCACTTGTATTAGTGTGGAAAAAACACTTTTCACACTTGTGTTAGTGTTGAAAAACCACTTTTCGCACTTGTGTTAGTGTTGAAAAACCACTTTTCGCACTTGTGTTGGTGTAGGAAACCACTTTTGCACTTGTATTAGTGTGGAAAAAACACTTTTCGAACTTGTGTTAGTGTTGAAAAACCACTTTTCGCACTTGTGTTAGTGTTGAAAAACCACTTTTCGCACTTGTGTTAGTGTTGAAAAACCACTTTTCGCACTTGTGTTGGTGCAGGAAACCACTTTTGCACTTGTATTAGTGTGGAAAAAACACTTTTCGCACTTGTGTTAGTGTTGAAAAACCACTTTTCGCACTTGTGTTAGTGTTGAAAAACCACTTTTTGCACTTGTGTTACTGTTGAAAAACCACTTTTCGCACTCGTGTTGGTGCAGGAAACCACTTTTCGCACTTGTATTAGTGTGGAAAAAACACTTTTCGCACTTGTGTTAGTGTTGAAAAACCACTTTTCGCACTTGTGTTAGTGTTGAAAAACCACTTTTCGCACTTGTGTTGGTGCAGGAAACCACTTTTGCACTTGTATTAGTGTAGGAAAAACACTTTTCGCACTTGTATTAGTGTTGAAAAACCACTTTTCGCACTTGTGTTAGTGTTGAAAAACCACTTTTCGCACTTGTGTTAGTGTTGAAAAACCACTTTTCGCACTTGTGTTGGTGCAGGAAACCACTTTTGCACTTGTATTAGTGTGGAAAAAACACTTTTCGCACTTGTATTAGTGTTGAAAAACCACTTTTCGCACTTGTGTTAGTGTTGAAAAACCACTTTTCGCACTTGTGTTAGTGTTGAAAAACCACTTTTCGCACTTGTGTTGGTGCAGGAAACCACTTTTGCACTTGTATTAGTGTGGAAAAAACACTTTTCGCACTTGTGTTAGTGTTGAAAAACCACTTTTCGCACTTGTGTTAGTGTTGAAAAACCACTTTTCGCACTTGTGTTGGTGCAGGAAACCACTTTTGCACTTGTATTAGTGTGGAAAAAACACTTTTCGCACTTGTGTTAGTGTTGAAAAACCACTTTTCCCACTTGTGTTAGTGTTGAAAAACCACTTTTCGCACTTGTGTTAGTGTTGAAAAACCACTTTTCGCACTTGTGTTGGTGCAGGAAACCACTTTTGCACTTGTAATAGTGTGGAAAAAACACTTTTTGCACTTGTGATAGTGTTGAAAAACCACTTTTCGCACTTGTGTTAGTGTTGAAAAACCACTTTTCGCACTTGTGTTAGTGTTGAAAAACCACTTTTCGCACCTGTGGTGGTGCAGGAAACCA
The DNA here is from genome assembly GCF_964187855.1 of Myxine glutinosa. Classification (NCBI taxonomy): domain Eukaryota; kingdom Metazoa; phylum Chordata; class Myxini; order Myxiniformes; family Myxinidae; genus Myxine; species Myxine glutinosa. Next base: position 103,838 of record NW_027617644.1, on the reverse strand, counting down.
CTTTTGCACTTGTATTAGTGTGGACAAAACACTTTTCGCACTTGTGTTAGTGTTGAAAAACCACTTTTCGCACTTGTGTTAGTGTTGAAAAACCACTTTTCGCACTTGTGTTAGTGTTGGAAAACCACTTTTCGCACTTGTGTTGGTGCAGGAAACCACTTTTGCACTTGTATTAGTGTGGAAAAACACTTTTCGCACTTGTGTTAGTGTTGAAAAACCACTTTTCGCACTTGTGTTAGTGTTGAAAAACCACTTTTCACACTTGTGTTAGTGTTGAAAAACCATGTTTTGCACTTGTGTTAGTGTTGAAAAACCACTTTTCGCACTTGTGTTGGTGCAGGAAACCACTTTTGCACTTGTATTAGTGTGGAAAAAACACTTTTCGCACTTGTGTTAGTGTTGAAAAACCACTTTTCGCACTTGTGTTAGTGTTGAAAAACCACTTTTTGCACTTGTGTTAGTGTTGAAAAACCACTTTTCGCACTTGTGTTGGTGCAGGAAACCACTTTTGCACTTGCATTAGTGTGGAAAAAACACTTTTCGCACTTGTATTAGTGTTGAAAAACCACTTTTCGCACTTGTGTTAGTGTTGAAAAACCACTTTTCGCACTTGTGTTAGTGTTGAAAAACCACTTTTCGCACTTGTGTTAGTGTTGAAAAACCACTTTTCGCACTTGTGTTAGTGTTGAAAAACCGCTTTTCGCACTTGTGTTGGTGCAGGAAACCACTTTTGCACTTGTATTAGTGTGGAAAAAACACTTTTCGCACTTGTGTTAGTGTTGAAAAAGCACTTTTCGCCCTTGTGTTAGTGTTGAAAAACCACTTTTCGCACTTGTGTTAGTGTTGAAAAACCACTTTTCGCACTTGTGTTGGTGCAGGAAACCACTTTTGCACTTGTATTAGTGTGGAAAAAACACTTTTTGCACTTGTGTTAGTGTTGAAAAACCACTTTTCGCACTTGTGTTAGTGTTGAAAAACCACTTTTCGCACCTGTGTTAGTGTTGAAAAACCACTTTTCGCACTTGTGTTGGTGCAGGAAACCACTTTTGCACTTGTATTAGTGTGGAAAAAACACTTTTCGCACTTGTGTTAGTGTTGAAAAACCACTTTTCGCACTTGTGTTAGTGTTGAAAAACCACTTTTCGCACTTGTGTTAGTGTTGAAAAACCACTTTTCGCACTTGTGTTGGTGCAGGAAACCACTTTTGCACTTGTATTAGTGTGGAAAAAACACTTTTCGCACTTGTGTTAGTGTTGAAAAACCACTTTTCGCACTTGTGTTAGTGTTGAAAAACCACTTTTCGCACTTGTGTTAGTGTTGAAAAACCACTTTTCGCACTTGTCTTGGTGCAGGAAACCACTTTTGCACTTGTATTAGTGTGGAAAAAACACTTTTCGCACTTGTGTTAGTGTTGAAAAACCACTTTTCGCACCTGTGTTAGTGTTGAAAAACCACTTTTCGCACTCGTGTTAGTGTTGAAAAACCACTTTTCGCACTTGTGTTGGTGTAGGAAACCACTTTTGCACTTGTATTAGTGTGGAAAAACCACTTTTCGCACTTGTGTTAGTGTTGAAAAACCACTTTTCGCACTTGTGTTAGTGTTGAAAAACCACTTTTCGCACTTGTGTTAGTGTTGAAAAACCACTTTTCGCACTTGTGTTGGTGCAGGAAACCACTTTTGCACTTGTATTAGTGTGGAAAAAACACTTTTCGCACTTGTGTTAGTGTTGAAAAACCACTTTTCGCACTTGTGTTAGTGTTGAAAAACCACTTTTTGCACTTGTGTTACTGTTGAAAAACCACTTTTCGCACTCGTGTTGGTGCAGGAAACCACTTTTGCACTTGTATTAGTGTGGAAAAAACACTTTTCGCACTTGTGTTAGTGTTGAAAAACCACTTTTCACACTTGTGTTAGTGTTGAAAAACCACTTTTCGCACTTGTGTTGGTGCAGGAAACCACTTTTGCACTTGTATTAGTGTGGAAAAACACTTTTCGCACTTGTATTAGTGTTGAAAAACCACTTTTCGCACTTGTGTTAGTGTTGAAAAACCACTTTTCGCACTTGTGTTAGTGTTGAAAAACCACTTTTCGCACTTGTGTTAGTGTAGGAAACCACTTTTGCACTTGTATTAGTGTGGAAAAAACACTTTTCGAACTTGTGTTAGTGTTGAAAAACCACTTTTCGCACTTGTGTTAGTGTTGAAAAACCACTTTTCGCACTTGTGTTAGTGTTGAAAAACCACTTTTCGCACTTGTGTTGGTGCAGGAAACCACTTTTGCACTTGTATTAGTGTGGAAAAAACACTTTTCGCACTTGTGTTACTGTTGAAAAACCACTTTTCGCACTTGTGTTAGTGTTGAAAAACCACTTTTTGCACTTGTGTTACTGTTGAAAAACCACTTTTCGCACTCGTGTTGGTGCAGGAAACCACTTTTGCACTTGTATTAGTGTGGAAAAAACACTTTTCGCACTTGTGTTAGTGTTGAAAAACCACTTTTCGCACTTGTGTTAGTGTTGAAAAACCACTTTTCGCACTTGTGTTGGTGCAGGAAACCACTTTTGCACTTGTATTAGTGTGGAAAAACACTTTTCGCACTTGTATTAGTGTTGAAAAACCACTTTTCGCACTTGTGTTAGTGTTGAAAAACCACTTTTCGCACTTGTGTTAGTGTTGAAAAACCGCTTTTCGCACTTGTGTTGGTGCAGGAAACCACTTTTGCACTTGTATTAGTGTGGAAAAAACACTTTTCGCACTTATGTTAGTGTTGAAAAAGCACTTTTCGCCCTTGTGTTAGTGTTGAAAAACCACTTTTCGCACTTGTGTTAGTGTTGAAAAACCACTTTTCGCACTTGTGTTGGTGCAGGAAACCACTTTTGCACTTGTATTAGTGTGGAAAAAACACTTTTTGCACTTGTGTTAGTGTTGAAAAACCACTTTTCGCACTTGTGTTAGTGTTGAAAAACCACTTTTCGCACTTGTGTTAGTGTTGAAAAACCACTTTTCGCACTTGTGTTGGTGCAGGAAACCACTTTTGCACTTGTATTAGTGTGGAAAAAACACTTTTCGCACTTGTGTTAGTGTTGAAAAACCACTTTTCGCACTTGTGTTAGTGTTGAAAAACTACTTTTCGCACTTGTGTTGGTGCAGGAAACCACTTTTGCACTTGTATTAGTGTGGAAAAAACACTTTCCGCACTTGTGTTAGTGTTGAAAAACCACTTTTCGCACTTGTGTTAGTGTTGAAAAACCACTTTTCGCACTTGTGTTAGTGTTGAAAAACCACTTTTCACACTTGTCTTGGTGCAGGAAACCACTTTTGCACTTGTATTAGTGTGGAAAAAACACTTTTCACACTTGTGTTAGTGTTGAAAAACCACTTTTCGCACTTGTGTTAGTGTTGAAAAACCACTTTTCGCACTTGTGTTGGTGTAGGAAACCACTTTTGCACTTGTATTAGTGTGGAAAAAACACTTTTCGAACTTGTGTTAGTGTTGAAAAACCACTTTTCGCACTTGTGTTAGTGTTGAAAAACCACTTTTCGCACTTGTGTTAGTGTTGAAAAACCACTTTTCGCACTTGTGTTGGTGCAGGAAACCACTTTTGCACTTGTATTAGTGAGGAAAAAACACTTTTCGCACTTGTGTTACTGTTGAAAAACCACTTTTCGCACTTGTGTTAGTGTTGAAAAACCACTTTTTGCACTTGTGTTACTGTTGAAAAACCACTTTTCGCACTCGTGTTGGTGCAGGAAACCACTTTTGCACTTGTATTAGTGTGGAAAAAACACTTTTCGCACTTGTGTTAGTGTTGAAAAACCACTTTTCGCACTTGTGTTAGTGTTGAAAAACCACTTTTCGCACTTGTGTTGGTGCAGGAAACCACTTTTGCACTTGTATTAGTGTGGAAAAACACTTTTCGCACTTGTATTAGTGTTGAAAAACCACTTTTCGCACTTGTGTTAGTGTTGAAAAACCACTTTTCGCACTTGTGTTAGTGTTGAAAAACCGCTTTTCGCACTTGTGTTGGTGCAGGAAACCACTTTTGCACTTGTATTAGTGTGGAAAAAACACTTTTCGCACTTATGTTAGTGTTGAAAAAGCACTTTTCGCCCTTGTGTTAGTGTTGAAAAACCACTTTTCGCACTTGTGTTAGTGTTGAAAAACCACTTTTCGCACTTGTGTTGGTGCAGGAAACCACTTTTGCACTTGTATTAGTGTGGAAAAAACACTTTTTGCACTTGTGTTAGTGTTGAAAAACCACTTTTCGCACTTGTGTTAGTGTTGAAAAACCACTTTTCGCACTTGTGTTAGTGTTGAAAAACCACTTTTCGCACTTGTGTTGGTGCAGGAAACCACTTTTGCACTTGTATTAGTGTGGAAAAAACACTTTTCGCACTTGTGTTAGTGTTGAAAAACCACTTTTCGCACTTGTGTTAGTGTTGAAAAACTACTTTTCGCACTTGTGTTGGTGCAGGAAACCACTTTTGCACTTGTATTAGTGTGGAAAAAACACTTTCCGCACTTGTGTTAGTGTTGAAAAACCACTTTTCGCACTTGTGTTAGTGTTGAAAAACCACTTTTCGCACTTGTGTTAGTGTTGAAAAACCACTTTTCACACTTGTCTTGGTGCAGGAAACCACTTTTGCACTTGTATTAGTGTGGAAAAAACACTTTTCACACTTGTGTTAGTGTTGAAAAACCACTTTTCGCACTTGTGTTAGTGTTGAAAAACCACTTTTCGCACTTGTGTTGGTGTAGGAAACCACTTTTGCACTTGTATTAGTGTGGAAAAAACACTTTTCGAACTTGTGTTAGTGTTGAAAAACCACTTTTCGCACTTGTGTTAGTGTTGAAAAACCACTTTTCGCACTTGTGTTAGTGTTGAAAAACCACTTTTCGCACTTGTGTTGGTGCAGGAAACCACTTTTGCACTTGTATTAGTGTGGAAAAAACACTTTTCGCACTTGTGTTAGTGTTGAAAAACCACTTTTCGCACTTGTGTTAGTGTTGAAAAACCACTTTTTGCACTTGTGTTACTGTTGAAAAACCACTTTTCGCACTCGTGTTGGTGCAGGAAACCACTTTTGCACTTGTATTAGTGTGGAAAAAACACTTTTCGCACTTGTGTTAGTGTTGAAAAACCACTTTTCGCACTTGTGTTAGTGTTGAAAAACCACTTTTCGCACTTGTGTTGGTGCAGGAAACCACTTTTGCACTTGTATTAGTGTGGAAAAACACTTTTCGCACTTGTATTAGTGTTGAAAAACCACTTTTCGCACTTGTGTTAGTGTTGAAAAACCACTTTTCGCACTTGTGTTAGTGTTGAAAAACCACTTTTCGCACTTGTGTTGGTGCAGGAAACCACTTTTGCACTTGTATTAGTGTGGAAAAAACACTTTTCGCACTTGTATTAGTGTTGAAAAACCACTTTTCGCACTTGTGTTAGTGTTGAAAAACCACTTTTCGCACTTGTGTTAGTGTTGAAAAACCACTTTTCGCACTTGTGTTGGTGCAGGAAACCACTTTTGCACTTGTATTAGTGTGGAAAAAACACTTTTCGCACTTGTGTTAGTGTTGAAAAACCACTTTTCGCACTTGTGTTAGTGTTGAAAAACCACTTTTCGCACTTGTGTTGGTGCAGGAAACCACTTTTGCACTTGTATTAGTGTGGAAAAAACACTTTTCGCACTTGTGTTAGTGTTGAAAAACCACTTTTCCCACTTGTGTTAGTGTTGAAAAACCACTTTTCGCACTTGTGTTAGTGTTGAAAAACCACTTTTCGCACTTGTGTTGGTGCAGGAAACCACTTTTGCACTTGTAATAGTGTGGAAAAAACACTTTTTGCACTTGTGATAGTGTTGAAAAACCACTTTTCGCACTTGTGTTAGTGTTGAAAAACCACTTTTCGCACTTGTGTTAGTGTTGAAAAACCACTTTTCGCACCTGTGGTGGTGCAGGAAACCACTTTTGCACTTGTATTAGTGTGGACAAAACACTTTTCGCACTTGTGTTAGTGTTGAAAAACCACTTTTCGCACTTGTGTTAGTGTTGAAAAACCACTTTTCGCACTTGTGTTAGTGTTGGAAAACCACTTTTCGCACTTGTGTTGGTGCAGGAAACCACTTTTGCACTTGTATTAGTGTGGAAAAACACTTTTCGCACTTGTGTTAGTGTTGAAAAACCACTTTTCGCACTTGTGTTAGTGTTGAAAAACCACTTTTCACACTTGTGTTAGTGTTGAAAAACCATGTTTTGCACTTGTGTTAGTGTTGAAAAACCACTTTTCGCACTTGTGTTGGTGCAGGAAACCACTTTTGCACTTGTATTAGTGTGGAAAAAACACTTTTCGCACTTGTGTTAGTGTTGAAAAACCACTTTTCGCACTTGTGTTAGTGTTGAAAAACCACTTTTTGCACTTGTGTTAGTGTTGAAAAACCACTTTTCGCACTTGTGTTGGTGCAGGAAACCACTTTTGCACTTGCATTAGTGTGGAAAAAACACTTTTCGCACTTGTATTAGTGTTGAAAAACCACTTTTCGCACTTGTGTTAGTGTTGAAAAACCACTTTTCGCACTTGTGTTAGTGTTGAAAAACCACTTTTCGCACTTGTGTTAGTGTTGAAAAACCACTTTTCGCACTTGTGTTAGTGTTGAAAAACCGCTTTTCGCACTTGTGTTGGTGCAGGAAACCACTTTTGCACTTGTATTAGTGTGGAAAAAACACTTTTCGCACTTGTGTTAGTGTTGAAAAAGCACTTTTCGCCCTTGTGTTAGTGTTGAAAAACCACTTTTCGCACTTGTGTTAGTGTTGAAAAACCACTTTTCGCACTTGTGTTGGTGCAGGAAACCACTTTTGCACTTGTATTAGTGTGGAAAAAACACTTTTTGCACTTGTGTTAGTGTTGAAAAACCACTTTTCGCACTTGTGTTAGTGTTGAAAAACCACTTTTCGCACCTGTGTTAGTGTTGAAAAACCACTTTTCGCACTTGTGTTGGTGCAGGAAACCACTTTTGCACTTGTATTAGTGTGGAAAAAACACTTTTCGCACTTGTGTTAGTGTTGAAAAACCACTTTTCGCACTTGTGTTAGTGTTGAAAAACCACTTTTCGCACTTGTGTTAGTGTTGAAAAACCACTTTTCGCACTTGTGTTGGTGCAGGAAACCACTTTTGCACTTGTATTAGTGTGGAAAAAACACTTTTCGCACTTGTGTTAGTGTTGAAAAACCACTTTTCGCACTTGTGTTAGTGTTGAAAAACCACTTTTCGCACTTGTGTTAGTGTTGAAAAACCACTTTTCGCACTTGTCTTGGTGCAGGAAACCACTTTTGCACTTGTATTAGTGTGGAAAAAACACTTTTCGCACTTGTGTTAGTGTTGAAAAACCACTTTTCGCACCTGTGTTAGTGTTGAAAAACCACTTTTCGCACTCGTGTTAGTGTTGAAAAACCACTTTTCGCACTTGTGTTGGTGTAGGAAACCACTTTTGCACTTGTATTAGTGTGGAAAAACCACTTTTCGCACTTGTGTTAGTGTTGAAAAACCACTTTTCGCACTTGTGTTAGTGTTGAAAAACCACTTTTCGCACTTGTGTTAGTGTTGAAAAACCACTTTTCGCACTTGTGTTGGTGCAGGAAACCACTTTTGCACTTGTATTAGTGTGGAAAAAACACTTTTCGCACTTGTGTTAGTGTTGAAAAACCACTTTTCGCACTTGTGTTAGTGTTGAAAAACCACTTTTTGCACTTGTGTTACTGTTGAAAAACCACTTTTCGCACTCGTGTTGGTGCAGGAAACCACTTTTGCACTTGTATTAGTGTGGAAAAAACACTTTTCGCACTTGTGTTAGTGTTGAAAAACCACTTTTCACACTTGTGTTAGTGTTGAAAAACCACTTTTCGCACTTGTGTTGGTGCAGGAAACCACTTTTGCACTTGTATTAGTGTGGAAAAACACTTTTCGCACTTGTATTAGTGTTGAAAAACCACTTTTCGCACTTGTGTTAGTGTTGAAAAACCACTTTTCGCACTTGTGTTAGTGTTGAAAAACCGCTTTTCGCACTTGTGTTGGTGCAGGAAACCACTTTTGCACTTGTATTAGTGTGGAAAAAACACTTTTCGCACTTGTGTTAGTGTTGAAAAAGCACTTTTCGCCCTTGTGTTAGTGTTGAAAAACCACTTTTCGCACTTGTGTTAGTGTTGAAAAACCACTTTTTGCACTTGTGTTAGTGTTGAAAAACCACTTTTCGCACTTGTGTTAGTGTTGAAAAACCGCTTTTCGCACTTGTGTTGGTGCAGGAAACCACTTTTGCACTTGTATTAGTGTGGAAAAAACACTTTTCGCACTTGTGTTAGTGTTGAAAAAGCACTTTTCGCCCTTGTGTTAGTCTTGAAAAACCACTTTTCGCACTTGTGTTAGTGTTGAAAAACCACTTTTCGCACTTGTGTTGGTGCAGGAAACCACTTTTGCACTTGTATTAGTGTGGAAAAAACACTTTTTGCACTTGTGTTAGTGTTGAAAAACCACTTTTCGCACTTGTGTTAGTGTTGAAAAACCACTTTTCGCACCTGTGTTAGTGTTGAAAAACCACTTTTCGCACTTGTGTTGGTGCAGGAAACCACTTTTGCACTTGTATTAGTGTGGAAAAAACACTTTTCGCACTTGTGTTAGTGTTGAAAAACCACTTTTCGCACTTGTGTTAGTGTTGAAAAACTACTTTTCGCACTTGTGTTGGTGCAGGAAACCACTTTTGCATTTGTATTAGTGTGGAAAAAACCCTTTTCGCACTTGTGTTAGTGTTGAAAAACCACTTTTCGCACTTGTGTTAGTGTTGAAAAACCACTTTTCGCACTTGTGTTGGTGCAGGAAACCACTTTTGCACTTGTATTAGTGTTGAAAAAACACTTTTCGCACTTGTGTTAGTGTTGAAAAACCACTTTTCGCACTTGTGTTAGTGTTGAAAAACCACTTTTTGCACTTGTGTTAGTGTTGAAAAACCACTTTTCGCACTTGTGTTGGTGCAGGAAACCACTTTTGCACTTGCATTAGTGTGGAAAAAACACTTTTCGCACTTGTACTAGTGTTGAAAAACCACTTTTCGCACTTGTGTTAGTGTTGAAAAACCACTTTTCGCACTTGTGTTAGTGTTGAAAAACCACTTTTCGCACTTGTGTTAGTGTTGAAAAACCACTTTTCGCACTTGTGTTAGTGTTGAAAAAACCGCTTTTCGCACTTGTGTTGGTGCAGGAAACCACTTTTGCACTTGTATTAGTGTGGAAAAAACACTTTTCGCACTTGTGTTAGTGTTGAAAAAGCACTTTTCGCCCTTGTGTTAGTGTTGAAAAACCACTTTTCGCACTTGCGTTAGTGTTGAAAAACCACTTTTCGCACTTGTGTTGGTGCAGGAAACCACTTTTGCACTTGTATTAGTGTGGAAAAAACACTTTTTGCACTTGTGTTAGTGTTGAAAAACCACTTTTCGCACTTGTGTTAGTGTTGAAAAACCACTTTTCGCACCTGTGTTAGTGTTGAAAAACCACTTTTCGCACTTGTGTTGGTGCAGGAAACCAATTTTGCACTTGTATTAGTGTGGAAAAAACACTTTTCGAACTTGTGTTAGTGTTGAAAAACCACTTTTCGCACTTGTGTTAGTGTTGAAAAACCACTTTTCGCACTTGTGTTAGTGTTGAAAAACCACTTTTCGCACTTGTGTTGGTGCAGGAAACCACTTTTGCACTTGTATTAGTGTGGAAAAAACACTTTTCGCACTTGTGTTAGTGTTGAAAAACCACTTTTCGCACTTGTGTTAGTGTTGAAAAACCACTTTTTGCACTTGTGTTACTGTTGAAAAACCACTTTTCGCACTCGTGTTGGTGCAGGAAACCACTTTTGCACTTGTATTAGTGTGGAAAAAACACTTTTCGCACTTGTGTTAGTGTTGAAAAACCACTTTTCGCACTTGTGTTAGTGTTGAAAAACCACTTTTCGCACTTGTGTTGGTGCAGGAAACCACTTTTGCACTTGTATTAGTGTGGAAAAACACTTTTCGCACTTGTATTAGTGTTGAAAAACCACTTTTCGCACTTGTGTTAGTGTTGAAAAACCACTTTTCGCACTTGTGTTAGTGTTGAAAAACCACTTTTCGCACTTGTGTTGGTGCAGGAAACCACTTTTGCACTTGTATTAGTGTGGAAAAAACACTTTTCGCACTTGTATTAGTGTTGAAAAACCACTTTTCGCACTTGTGTTAGTGTTGAAAAACCACTTTTCGCACTTGTGTTAGTGTTGAAAAACCACTTTTCGCACTTGTGTTGGTGCAGGAAACCACTTTTGCACTTGTATTAGTGTGGAAAAAACACTTTTCGCACTTGTGTTAGTGTTGAAAAACCACTTTTCGCACTTGTGTTAGTGTTGAAAAACCACTTTTCGCACTTGTGTTGGTGCAGGAAACCACTTTTGCACTTGTATTAGTGTGGAAAAAACACTTTTCGCACTTGTGTTAGTGTTGAAAAACCACTTTTCCCACTTGTGTTAGTGTTGAAAAACCACTTTTCGCACTTGTGTTAGTGTTGAAAAACCACTTTTCGCACTTGTGTTGGTGCAGGAAACCACTTTTGCACTTGTAATAGTGTGGAAAAAACACTTTTTGCACTTGTGATAGTGTTGAAAAACCACTTTTCGCACTTGTGTTAGTGTTGAAAAACCACTTTTCGCACTTGTGTTAGTGTTGAAAAACCACTTTTCGCACCTGTGGTGGTGCAGGAAACCACTTTTGCACTTGTATTAGTGTGGACAAAACACTTTTCGCACTTGTGTTAGTGTTGAAAAACCACTTTTCGCACTTGTGTTAGTGTTGAAAAACCACTTTTCGCACTTGTGTTAGTGTTGGAAAACCACTTTTCGCACTTGTGTTGGTGCAGGAAACCACTTTTGCACTTGTATTAGTGTGGAAAAACACTTTTCGCACTTGTGTTAGTGTTGAAAAACCACTTTTCGCACTTGTGTTAGTGTTGAAAAACCACTTTTCACACTTGTGTTAGTGTTGAAAAACCATGTTTTGCACTTGTGTTAGTGTTGAAAAACCACTTTTCGCACTTGTGTTGGTGCAGGAAACCACTTTTGCACTTGTATTAGTGTGGAAAAAACACTTTTCGCACTTGTGTTAGTGTTGAAAAACCACTTTTCGCACTTGTGTTAGTGTTGAAAAACCACTTTTTGCACTTGTGTTAGTGTTGAAAAACCACTTTTCGCACTTGTGTTGGTGCAGGAAACCACTTTTGCACTTGCATTAGTGTGGAAAAAACACTTTTCGCACTTGTATTAGTGTTGAAAAACCACTTTTCGCACTTGTGTTAGTGTTGAAAAACCACTTTTCGCACTTGTGTTAGTGTTGAAAAACCACTTTTCGCACTTGTGTTAGTGTTGAAAAACCACTTTTCGCACTTGTGTTAGTGTTGAAAAACCGCTTTTCGCACTTGTGTTGGTGCAGGAAACCACTTTTGCACTTGTATTAGTGTGGAAAAAACACTTTTCGCACTTGTGTTAGTGTTGAAAAAGCACTTTTCGCCCTTGTGTTAGTGTTGAAAAACCACTTTTCGCACTTGTGTTAGTGTTGAAAAACCACTTTTCGCACTTGTGTTGGTGCAGGAAACCACTTTTGCACTTGTATTAGTGTGGAAAAAACACTTTTTGCACTTGTGTTAGTGTTGAAAAACCACTTTTCGCACTTGTGTTAGTGTTGAAAAACCACTTTTCGCACCTGTGTTAGTGTTGAAAAACCACTTTTCGCACTTGTGTTGGTGCAGGAAACCACTTTTGCACTTGTATTAGTGTGGAAAAAACACTTTTCGCACTTGTGTTAGTGTTGAAAAACCACTTTTCGCACTTGTGTTAGTGTTGAAAAACCACTTTTCGCACTTGTGTTAGTGTTGAAAAACCACTTTTCGCACTTGTGTTGGTGCAGGAAACCACTTTTGCACTTGTATTAGTGTGGAAAAAACACTTTTCGCACTTGTGTTAGTGTTGAAAAACCACTTTTCGCACTTGTGTTAGTGTTGAAAAACCACTTTTCGCACTTGTGTTAGTGTTGAAAAACCACTTTTCGCACTTGTCTTGGTGCAGGAAACCACTTTTGCACTTGTATTAGTGTGGAAAAAACACTTTTCGCACTTGTGTTAGTGTTGAAAAACCACTTTTCGCACCTGTGTTAGTGTTGAAAAACCACTTTTCGCACTCGTGTTAGTGTTGAAAAACCACTTTTCGCACTTGTGTTGGTGTAGGAAACCACTTTTGCACTTGTATTAGTGTGGAAAAACCACTTTTCGCACTTGTGTTAGTGTTGAAAAACCACTTTTCGCACTTGTGTTAGTGTTGAAAAACCACTTTTCGCACTTGTGTTAGTGTTGAAAAACCACTTTTCGCACTTGTGTTGGTGCAGGAAACCACTTTTGCACTTGTATTAGTGTGGAAAAAACACTTTTCGCACTTGTGTTAGTGTTGAAAAACCACTTTTCGCACTTGTGTTAGTGTTGAAAAACCACTTTTTGCACTTGTGTTACTGTTGAAAAACCACTTTTCGCACTCGTGTTGGTGCAGGAAACCACTTTTGCACTTGTATTAGTGTGGAAAAAACACTTTTCGCACTTGTGTTAGTGTTGAAAAACCACTTTTCACACTTGTGTTAGTGTTGAAAAACCACTTTTCGCACTTGTGTTGGTGCAGGAAACCACTTTTGCACTTGTATTAGTGTGGAAAAACACTTTTCGCACTTGTATTAGTGTTGAAAAACCACTTTTCGCACTTGTGTTAGTGTTGAAAAACCACTTTTCGCACTTGTGTTAGTGTTGAAAAACCGCTTTTCGCACTTGTGTTGGTGCAGGAAACCACTTTTGCACTTGTATTAGTGTGGAAAAAACACTTTTCGCACTTGTGTTAGTGTTGAAAAAGCACTTTTCGCCCTTGTGTTAGTGTTGAAAAACCACTTTTCGCACTTGTGTTAGTGTTGAAAAACCACTTTTTGCACTTGTGTTAGTGTTGAAAAACCACTTTTCGCACTTGTGTTAGTGTTGAAAAACCGCTTTTCGCACTTGTGTTGGTGCAGGAAACCACTTTTGCACTTGTATTAGTGTGGAAAAAACACTTTTCGCACTTGTGTTAGTGTTGAAAAAGCACTTTTCGCCCTTGTGTTAGTCTTGAAAAACCACTTTTCGCACTTGTGTTAGTGTTGAAAAACCACTTTTCGCACTTGTGTTGGTGCAGGAAACCACTTTTGCACTTGTATTAGTGTGGAAAAAACACTTTTTGCACTTGTGTTAGTGTTGAAAAACCACTTTTCGCACTTGTGTTAGTGTTGAAAAACCACTTTTCGCACCTGTGTTAGTGTTGAAAAACCACTTTTCGCACTTGTGTTGGTGCAGGAAACCACTTTTGCACTTGTATTAGTGTGGAAAAAACACTTTTCGCACTTGTGTTAGTGTTGAAAAACCACTTTTCGCACTTGTGTTAGTGTTGAAAAACTACTTTTCGCACTTGTGTTGGTGCAGGAAACCACTTTTGCATTTGTATTAGTGTGGAAAAAACCCTTTTCGCACTTGTGTTAGTGTTGAAAAACCACTTTTCGCACTTGTGTTAGTGTTGAAAAACCACTTTTCGCACTTGTGTTGGTGCAGGAAACCACTTTTGCACTTGTATTAGTGTTGAAAAAACACTTTTCGCACTTGTGTTAGTGTTGAAAAACCACTTTTCGCACTTGTGTTAGTGTTGAAAAACCACTTTTTGCACTTGTGTTAGTGTTGAAAAACCACTTTTCGCACTTGTGTTGGTGCAGGAAACCACTTTTGCACTTGCATTAGTGTGGAAAAAACACTTTTCGCACTTGTATTAGTGTTGAAAAACCACTTTTCGCACTTGTGTTAGTGTTGAAAAACCACTTTTCGCACTTGTGTTAGTGTTGAAAAACCACTTTTCGCACTTGTGTTAGTGTTGAAAAACCACTTTTCGCACTTGTGTTAGTGTTGAAAAACCGCTTTTCGCACTTGTGTTGGTGCAGGAAACCACTTTTGCACTTGTATTAGTGTGGAAAAAACACTTTTCGCACTTGTGTTAGTGTTGAAAAAGCACTTTTCGCCCTTGTGTTAGTGTTGAAAAACCACTTTTCGCACTTGCGTTAGTGTTGAAAAACCACTTTTCGCACTTGTGTTGGTGCAGGAAACCACTTTTGCACTTGTATTAGTGTGGAAAAACCACTTTTCGCACTTGTGTTAGTGTTGAAAAACCACTTTTCGCACCTGTGTTAGTGTTGAAAAACCACTTTTCGCACTTGTGTTGGTGCAGGAAACCAATTTTGCACTTGTATTAGTGTGGAAAAAACACTTTTCGCACTTGTGTTAGTGTTGAAAAACCACTTTTCGCACTTGTGTTAGTGTTGAAAAACTACTTTTCGCACTTGTGTTGGTGCAGGAAACCACTTTTGCACTTGTATTAGTGTGGAAAAAACACTTTTCGCACTTGTGTTAGTGTTGAAAAACCACTTTTCGCACTTGTGTTAGTGTTGAAAAACCACTTTTCGCACTTGTGTTGGTGCAGGAAACCACTTTTGCACTTGTATTAGTGTGGAAAAAACACTTTTCGCACTTGTGTTAGTGTTGAAAAACCACTTTTCGCACTTGTGTTAGTGTTGAAAAACCAGTTTTCGCACTTGTGTTAGTGTTGAAAAACCACTTTTCGCACTTGTCTTGGTGCAGGAAACCACTTTTGCACTTGTATTAGTGTGGAAAAAACACTTTTCGCACTTGTGTTAGTGTTGAAAAACCACTTTTCGCACTTGTGTTAGTGTTGAAAAACCACTTTTCGCACTTGTGTTAGTGTTGAAAAACCACTTTTCGCACTTGTGTTAGTGTAGGAAACCACTTTTGCACTTGTATTAGTGTGGAAAAAACACTTTTCGAACTTGTGTTAGTGTTGAAAAACCACTTTTCGCACTTGTGTTAGTGTTGAAAAACCACTTTTCGCACTTGTGTTAGTGTTGAAAAACCACTTTTCGCACTTGTGTTGGTGCAGGAAACCACTTTTGCACTTGTATTAGTGTGGAAAAAACACTTTTCGCACTTGTGTTAGTGTTGAAAAACCACTTTTCGCACTTGTGTTAGTGTTGAAAAACCACTTTTTGCACTTGTGTTACTGTTGAAAAACCACTTTTCGCACTCGTGTTGGTGCAGGAAACCACTTTTGCACTTGTATTAGTGTGGAAAAAACACTTTTCGCACTTGTGTTAGTGTTGAAAAACCACTTTTCGCACTTGTGTTAGTGTTGAAAAACCACTTTTCGCACTTGTGTTGGTGCAGGAAACCACTTTTGCACTTGTATTAGTGTGGAAAAACACTTTTCGCACTTGTATTAGTGTTGAAAAACCACTTTTCGCACTTGTGTTAGTGTTGAAAAACCACTTTTCGCACTTGTGTTAGTGTTGAAAAACCGCTTTTCGCACTTGTGTTGGTGCAGGAAACCACTTTTGCACTTGTATTAGTGTGGAAAAAACACTTTTCGCACTTGTGTTAGTGTTGAAAAAGCACTTTTCGCCCTTGTGTTAGTGTTGAAAAACCACTTTTCGCACTTGTGTTAGTGTTGAAAAACCACTTTTCGCACTTGTGTTGGTGCAGGAAACCACTTTTGCACTTGTATTAGTGTGGAAAAAACACTTTTTGCACTTGTGTTAGTGTTGAAAAACCACTTTTCGCACTTGTGTTAGTGTTGAAAAACCACTTTTCGCACTTGTGTTAGTGTTGAAAAACCACTTTTCGCACTTGTGTTGGTGCAGGAAACCACTTTTCCACTTGTATTAGTGTGGAAAAAACACTTTTCGCACTTGTGTTAGTGTTGAAAAACCACTTTTCGCACTTGTGTTAGTGTTGAAAAACTACTTTTCGCACTTGTGTTGGTGCAGGAAACCACTTTTGCACTTGTATTAGTGTGGAAAAAACACTTTTCGCACTTGTGTTAGTGTTGAAAAACCACTTTTCGCACTTGTGTTAGTGTTGAAAAACCACTTTTCGCACTTGTGTTAGTGTTGAAAAACCACTTTTCGCACTTGTCTTGGTGCAGGAAACCACTTTTGCACTTGTATTAGTGTGGAAAAAACACTTTTCGCACTTGTGTTAGTGTTGAAAAACCACTTTTCGCACTTGTGTTAGTGTTGAAAAACCACTTTTCGCACTTGTGTTAGTGTTGAAAAACCACTTTTCGCACTTGTGTTGGTGTAGGAAACCACTTTTGCACTTGTATTAGTGTGGAAAAAACACTTTTCGAACTTGTGTTAGTGTTGAAAAACCACTTTTCGCACTTGTGTTAGTGTTGAAAAACCACTTTTCGCACTTGTGTTAGTGTTGAAAAACCACTTTTCGCACTTGTGTTGGTGCAGGAAACCACTTTTGCACTTGTATTAGTGTGGAAAAAACACTTTTCGCACTTGTGTTAGTGTTGAAAAACCACTTTTCGCACTTGTGTTAGTGTTGAAAAACCACTTTTTGCACTTGTGTTACTGTTGAAAAACCACTTTTCGCACTCGTGTTGGTGCAGGAAACCACTTTTGCACTTGTATTAGTGTGGAAAAAACACTTTTCGCACTTGTGTTAGTGTTGAAAAACCACTTTTCGCACTTGTGTTAGTGTTGAAAAACCACTTTTCGCACTTGTGTTGGTGCAGGAAACCACTTTTGCACTTGTATTAGTGTGGAAAAACACTTTTCGCACTTGTATTAGTGTTGAAAAACCACTTTTCGCACTTGTGTTAGTGTTGAAAAACCACTTTTCGCACTTGTGTTAGTGTTGAAAAACCACTTTTCGCCCTTGTGTTGGTGCAGGTAACCACTTTTGCACTTGTATTAGTGGAGAAAAAACACTTTTTGCACATGTGATAGTGTTGAAAAACCACTTTTCGCACTTGTGTTAGTGTTGAAAAACCACTTTTCGCACTTGTGTTAGTGTTGAAAAACCACTTTTCGCACTTGTGTTGGTGCAGGAAACCACTTTTGCACTTGTATTAGTGTGGAAAAAACACTTTTCGCACTTGTATTAGTGTTGAAAAACCACTTTTCGCACTTGTGTTAGTGTTGAAAAACCACTTTTCGCACTTGTGTTAGTGTTGAAAAACCACTTTTCGCACTTGTGTTGGTGCAGGAAACCACTTTTGCACTTGTATTAGTGTGGAAAAAACACTTTTCGCACTTGTGTTAGTGTTGAAAAACCACTTTTCGCACTTGTGTTAGTGTTGAAAAACCACTTTTCGCACTTGTGTTGGTGCAGGAAACCACTTTTGCACTTGTATTAGTGTGGAAAAAACACTTTTCGCACTTGTGTTAGTGTTGAAAAAACACTTTTCCCACTTGTGTTAGTGTTGAAAAACCACTTTTCGCACTTGTGTTAGTGTTGAAAAACCACTTTTCGCACTTGTGTTGGTGCAGGAAACCACTTTTGCACTTGTAATAGTGTGGAAAAAACACTTTTTGCACTTGTGATAGTGTTGAAAAACCACTTTTCGCACTTGTGTTAGTGTTGAAAAACCACTTTTCGCACTTGTGTTAGTGTTGAAAAACCACTTTTCGCACCTGTGGTGGTGCAGGAAACCACTTTTGCACTTGTATTAGTGTGGACAAAACACTTTTCGCACTTGTGTTAGTGTTGAAAAACCACTTTTCGCACTTGTGTTAGTGTTGAAAAAACACTTTTCGCACTTGTGTTAGTGTTGAAAAACCACTTTTCGCACTTGTGTTGGTGCAGGAAACCACTTTTGCACTTGTATTAGTGTGGAAAAACACTTTTCGCACTTGTGTTAGTGTTGAAAAACCACTTTTCGCACTTGTGTTAGTGTTGAAAAACCACTTTTCACACTTGTGTTAGTGTTGAAAAACCATGTTTTGCACTTGTGTTAGTGTTGAAAAACCACTTTTCGCACTTGTGTTGGTGCAGGAAACCACTTTTGCACTTGTATTAGTGTGGAAAAAACACTTTTCGCACTTGTGTTAGTGTTGAAAAACCACTTTTCACACTTGTGTTAGTGTTGAAAAACCACTTTTTGCACTTGTGTTAGTGTTGAAAAACCACTTTTCGCACTTGTGTTGGTGCAGGAAACCACTTTTGCACTTGCATTAGTGTGGAAAAAACACTTTTCGCACTTGTATTAGTGTTGAAAAACCACTTTTCGCACTTGTGTTAGTGTTGAAAAACCACTTTTCGCACTTGTGTTAGTGTTGAAAAACCACTTTTCGCAATTGTGTTAGTGTTGAAAAACCACTTTTCGCACTTGTGTTAGTGTTGAAAAACCACTTTTCGCACTTGTGTTAGTGTTGAAAAACCACTTTTCGCACTTGTGTTAGTGTTGAAAAACCACTTTTCGCACTTGTGTTAGTGTTGAAAAACCACTTTTCGCACCTGTGTTAGTGTTGAAAAACCACTTTTCGCACTTGTGTTGGTGCAGGAAACCACTTTTGCACTTGTATTAGTGTGGAAAAAACACTTTTCGCACTTGTGTTAGTGTTGAAAAACCACTTTTCGCACTTGTGTTAGTGTTGAAAAACTACTTTTCGCACTTGTGTTGGTGCAGGAAACCACTTTTGCACTTGTATTAGTGTGGAAAAAACACTTTTCGCACTTGTGTTAGTGTTGAAAAACCACTTTTCGCACTTGTGTTAGTGTTGAAAAACCACTTTTCGCACTTGTGTTGGTGCAGGAAACCACTTTTGCACTTGTATTAGTGTGGAAAAAACACTTTTCGCACTTGTGTTAGTGTTGAAAAACCACTTTTCGCACTTGTGTTAGTGTTGAAAAACCACTTTTCGCACTTGTGTTAGTGTTGAAAATCCACTTTTCGCACTTGTCTTGGTGCAGGAAACCACTTTTGCACTTGTATTAGTGTGGAAAAAACACTTTTCGCACTTGTGTTAGTGTTGAAAAACCACTTTTCGCACCTGTGTTAGTGTTGAAAAACCACTTTTCGCACTTGTGTTAGTGTTGAAAAACCACTTTTCGCAGTTGTGTTGGTGTAGGAAACCACTTTTGCACTTGTATTAGTGTGGAAAAAACACTTTTCGAACTTGTGTTAGTGTTGAAAAACCACTTTTCGCACTTGTGTTAGTGTTGAAAAACCACTTTTCGCACTTGTGTTAGTGTTGAAAAACCACTTTTCGCACTTGTGTTGGTGCAGGAAACCACTTTTCGCACTTGTGTTAGTGTTGAAAAACCACTTTTCGCACTCGTGTTGGTGCAGGAAACCACTTTTGCACTTGTATTAGTGTGGAAAAAACACTTTTCGCACTTGTGTTAGTGTTGAAAAACCACTTTTCACACTTGTGTTAGTGTTGAAAAACCACTTTTCGCACTTGTGTTGGTGCAGGAAACCACTTTTGCACTTGTATTAGTGTGGAAAAACACTTTTCGCACTTGTATTAGTGTTGAAAAACCACTTTTCGCACTTGTGTTAGTGTTGAAAAACCACTTTTCGCACTTGTGTTAGTGTTGAAAAACCGCTTTTCGCACTTGTGTTGGTGCAGGAAACCACTTTTGCACTTGTATTAGTGTGGAAAAAACACTTTTCGCACTTGTGTTAGTGTTGAAAAAGCACTTTTCGCCCTTGTGTTAGTGTTGAAAAACCACTTTTCGCACTTGTGTTAGTGTTGAAAAACCACTTTTCGCACTTGTGTTGGTGCAGGAAACCACTTTTGCACTTGTATTAGTGTGGAAAAAACACTTTTTGCACTTGTGTTAGTGTTGAAAAACCACTTTTCGCACTTGTGTTAGTGTTGAAAAACCACTTTTCGCACTTGTGTTAGTGTTGAAAAACCACTTTTCGCACTTGTGTTGGTGCAGGAAACCACTTTTGCACTTGTATTAGTGTGGAAAAAACACTTTTCGCACTTGTGTTAGTGTCGAAAAACCACTTTTCGCACTTGTGTTGGTGCAGGAAACCACTTTTGCACTTGTATTAGTGTGGAAAAAACACTTTTCGCACTTGTGTTAGTGTTGAAAAACCGCTTTTCGCACTTGTGTTGGTGCAGGAAACCACTTTTGCACTTGTATTAGTGTGGAAAAATCACTTTTCGCACTTGTGTTAGTGTTGAAAAAGCACTTTTCGCCCTTGTGTTAGTGTTGAAAAACCACTTTTCGCACTTGTGTTGGTGCAGGAAACCACTTTTGCACTTGTATTAGTGTGGAAAAAACACTTTTCGCACTTGTGTTAGTGTTGAAAAACCACTTTTCGCACTTGTGTTGGTGCAGGAAACCACTTTTGCACTTGTATTAGTGTGGAAAAAACACTTTTCGCACTTGTGTTAGTGTTGAAAAACCGCTTTTCGCACTTGTGTTGGTGCAGGAAACCACTTTTGCACTTGTATTAGTGTGGAAAAAACACTTTTCGCACTTGTGTTAGTGTTGAAAAAGCACTTTTCGCCCTTGTGTTAGTGTTGAAAAACCACTTTTCGCACTTGTGTTAGTGTTGAAAAACCACTTTTCGCACTTGTGTTGGTGCAGGAAACCACTTTTGCACTTGTATTAGTGTGGAAAAAACACTTTTTGCACTTGTGTTAGTGTTGAAAAACCACTTTTCGCACTTGTGTTAGTGTTGAAAAACCACTTTTCGCACCTGTGTTAGTGTTGAAAAACCACTTTTCGCACTTGTGTTGGTGCAGGAAACCACTTTTGCACTTGTATTAGTGTGGAAAAAACACTTTTCGCACTTGTGTTAGTGTTGAAAAACCACTTTTCGCACTTGTGTTAGTGTTGAAAAACTACTTTTCGCACTTGTGTTGGTGCAGGAGACCACTTTTGCATTTGTATTAGTGTGGAAAAAACACTTTTCGCACTTGTGTTAGTGTTGAAAAACCACTTTTCGCACTTGTGTTAGTGTTGAAAAACCACTTTTCGCACTTGTGTTGGTGCAGGAAACCACTTTTGCACTTGTATTAGTGTTGAAAAAACACTTTTCGCACTTGTGTTAGTGTTGAAAAACCACTTTTCGCACTTGTGTTAGTGTTGAAAAACCACTTTTCGCACTTGTGTTAGTGTTGAAAAACCACTTTTCGCACCTGTGTTAGTGTTGAAAAACCACTTTTCGCACTTGTGTTGGTGCAGGAAACCACTTTTGCACTTGTATTAGTGTGGAAAAAACACTTTTCGCACTTGTGTTAGTGTTGAAAAACCACTTTTCGCACTTGTGTTAGTGTTGAAAAACTACTTTTCGCACTTGTGTTGGTGCAGGAAACCACTTTTGCACTTGTATTAGTGTGGAAAAAACACTTTTCGCACTTGTGTTAGTGTTGAAAAACCACTTTTCGCACTTGTGTTAGTGTTGAAAAACCACTTTTCGCACTTGTGTTGGTGCAGGAAACCACTTTTGCACTTGTATTAGTGTGGAAAAAACACTTTTCGCACTTGTGTTAGTGTTGAAAAACCACTTTTCGCACTTGTGTTAGTGTTGAAAAACCACTTTTCGCACTTGTGTTAGTGTTGAAAAACCACTTTTCGCACTTGTCTTGGTGCAGGAAACCACTTTTGCACTTGTATTAGTGTGGAAAAAACACTTTTCGCACTTGTGTTAGTGTTGAAAAACCACTTTTCGCACCTGTGTTAGTGTTGAAAAACCACTTTTCGCACTTGTGTTAGTGTTGAAAAACCACTTTTCGCAGTTGTGTTGGTGTAGGAAACCACTTTTGCACTTGTATTAGTGTGGAAAAAACACTTTTCGAACTTGTGTTAGTGTTGAAAAACCACTTTTCGCACTTGTGTTAGTGTTGAAAAACCACTTTTCGCACTTGTGTTAGTGTTGAAAAACCACTTTTCGCACTTGTGTTGGTGCAGGAAACCACTTTTCGCACTTGTGTTAGTGTTGAAAAACCACTTTTCGCACTCGTGTTGGTGCAGGAAACCACTTTTGCACTTGTATTAGTGTGGAAAAAACACTTTTCGCACTTGTGTTAGTGTTGAAAAACCACTTTTCACACTTGTGTTAGTGTTGAAAAACCACTTTTCGCACTTGTGTTAGTGTTGAAAAACCGCTTTTCGCACTTGTGTTAGTGTTGAAAAACCACTTTTCGCACTTGTGTTAGTGTTGAAAAACCGCTTTTCGCACTTGTGTTGGTGCAGGAAACCACTTTTGCACTTGTATTAGTGTGGAAAAACACTTTTCGCACTTGTATTAGTGTTGAAAAACCACTTTTCGCACTTGTGTTAGTGTTGAAAAACCACTTTTCGCACTTGTGTTAGTGTTGAAAAACCGCTTTTCGCACTTGTGTTGGTGCAGGAAACCACTTTTGCACTTGTATTAGTGTGGAAAAAACACTTTTCGCACTTGTGTTAGTGTTGAAAAAGCACTTTTCGCCCTTGTGTTAGTGTTGAAAAACCACTTTTCGCACTTGTGTTAGTGTTGAAAAACCACTTTTCGCACTTGTGTTGGTGCAGGAAACCACTTTTGCACTTGTATTAGTGTGGAAAAAACACTTTTTGCACTTGTGTTAGTGTTGAAAAACCACTTTTCGCACTTGTGTTAGTGTTGAAAAACCACTTTTCGCACTTGTGTTAGTGTTGAAAAACCACTTTTCGCACTTATGTTGGTGCAGGAAACCACTTTTGCACTTGTATTAGTGTGGAAAAAACACTTTTCGCACTTGTGTTAGTGTCGAAAAACCACTTTTCGCACTTGTGTTGGTGCAGGAAACCACTTTTGCACTTGTATTAGTGTGGAAAAAACACTTTTCGCACTTGTGTTAGTGTTGAAAAACCACTTTTCGCACTTGTGTTGGTGCAGGAAACCACTTTTGCACTTGTATTAGTGTGGAAAAAACACTTTTCGCACTTGTGTTAGTGTTGAAAAAGCACTTTTCGCCCTTGTGTTAGTGTTGAAAAACCACTTTTCGCACTTGTGTTGGTGCAGGAAACCACTTTTGCACTTGTATTAGTGTGGAAAAAACACTTTTCGCACTTGTGTTAGTGTTGAAAAACCACTTTTCACACTTGTGTTGGTGCAGGAAACCACTTTTGCACTTGTATTAGTGTGGAAAAAACACTTTTCGCACTTGTGTTAGTGTTGAAAAACCGCTTTTCGCACTTGTGTTGGTGCAGGAAACCACTTTTGCACTTGTATTAGTGTGGAAAAAACACTTTTCGCACTTGTGTTAGTGTTGAAAAAGCACTTTTCGCCCTTGTGTTAGTGTTGAAAAACCACTTTTCGCACTTGTGTTAGTGTTGAAAAACCACTTTTCGCACTTGTGTTGGTGCAGGAAACCACTTTTGCACTTGTATTAGTGTGGAAAAAACACTTTTTGCACTTGTGTTAGTGTTGAAAAACCACTTTTCGCACTTGTGTTAGTGTTGAAAAACCACTTTTCGCACCTGTGTTAGTGTTGAAAAACCACTTTTCGCACTTGTGTTGGTGCAGGAAACCACTTTTGCACTTGTATTAGTGTGGAAAAAACACTTTTCGCACTTGTGTTAGTGTTGAAAAACCACTTTTCGCACTTGTGTTAGTGTTGAAAAACTACTTTTCGCACTTGTGTTAGTGTTGAAAAACCACTTTTCGCACCTGTGTTAGTGTTGAAAAACCACTTTTCGCACTTGTGTTGGTGCAGGAAACCACTTTTGCACTTGTATTAGTGTGGAAAAAACACTTTTTGCACTTGTGTTAGTGTTGAAAAACCACTTTTCACACTTGTGTTAGTGTTGAAAAACCACTTTTCGCACCTGTGTTAGTGTTGAAAAACCACTTTTCGCACTTGTGTTGGTGCAGGAAACCACTTTTGCACTTGTATTAGTGTGGAAAAAACACTTTTCGCACTTGTGTTAGTGTTGAAAAACCACTTTTCGCACTTGTGTTAGTGTTGAAAAACTACTTTTCGCACTTGTGTTGGTGCAGGAAACCACTTTTGCATTTGTATTAGTGTGGAAAAAACACTTTTCGCACTTGTGTTAGTGTTGAAAAACCACTTTTCGCACTTGTGTTAGTGTTGAAAAACCACTTTTCGCACTTGTGTTGGTGCAGGAAACCACTTTTGCACTTGTATTAGTGTTGAAAAAACACTTTTCGCACTTGTGTTGGTGTTGAAAAACCACTTTTCGCACTTGTGTTAGTGTTGAAAAACCACTTTTCGCACTTGTGTTAGTGTTGAAAAACCACTTTTCGCACCTGTGTTAGTGTTGAAAAACCACTTTTCGCACTTGTGTTGGTGCAGGAAACCACTTTTGCACTTGTATTAGTGTGGAAAAAACACTTTTCGCACTTGTGTTAGTGTTGAAAAACCACTTTTCGCACTTGTGTTAGTGTTGAAAAACTACTTTTCGCACTTGTGTTGGTGCAGGAAACCACTTTTGCACTTGTATTAGTGTGGAAAAAACACTTTTCGCACTTGTGTTAGTGTTGAAAAACCACTTTTCGCACTTGTGTTAGTGTTGAAAAACCACTTTTCGCACTTGTGTTGGTGCAGGAAACCACTTTTGCACTTGTATTAGTGTGGAAAAAACACTTTTCGCACTTGTGTTAGTGTTGAAAAACCACTTTTCGCACTTGTGTTAGTGTTGAAAAACCACTTTTCGCACTTGTGTTAGTGTTGAAAAACCACTTTTCGCACTTGTCTTGGTGCAGGAAACCACTTTTGCACTTGTATTAGTGTGGAAAAAACACTTTTCGCACTTGTGTTAGTGTTGAAAAACCACTTTTCGCACCTGTGTTAGTGTTGAAAAACCACTTTTCGCACTTGTGTTAGTGTTGAAAAACCACTTTTCGCAGTTGTGTTGGTGTAGGAAACCACTTTTGCACTTGTATTAGTGTGGAAAAAACACTTTTCGAACTTGTGTTAGTGTTGAAAAACCACTTTTCGCACTTGTGTTAGTGTTGAAAAACCACTTTTCGCACTTGTGTTAGTGTTGAAAAACCACTTTTCGCACTTGTGTTGGTGCAGGAAACCACTTTTCGCACTTGTGTTAGTGTTGAAAAACCACTTTTCGCACTCGTGTTGGTGCAGGAAACCACTTTTGCACTTGTATTAGTGTGGAAAAAACACTTTTCGCACTTGTGTTAGTGTTGAAAAACCACTTTTCACACTTGTGTTAGTGTTGAAAAACCACTTTTCGCACTTGTGTTGGTGCAGGAAACCACTTTTGCACTTGTATTAGTGTGGAAAAACACTTTTCGCACTTGTATTAGTGTTGAAAAACCACTTTTCGCACTTGTGTTAGTGTTGAAAAACCACTTTTCGCACTTGTGTTAGTGTTGAAAAACCGCTTTTCGCACTTGTGTTGGTGCAGGAAACCACTTTTGCACTTGTATTAGTGTGGAAAAAACACTTTTCGCACTTGTGTTAGTGTTGAAAAAGCACTTTTCGCCCTTGTGTTAGTGTTGAAAAACCACTTTTCGCACTTGTGTTAGTGTTGAAAAACCACTTTTCGCACTTGTGTTGGTGCAGGAAACCACTTTTGCACTTGTATTAGTGTGGAAAAAACACTTTTTGCACTTGTGTTAGTGTTGAAAAACCACTTTTCGCACTTGTGTTAGTGTTGAAAAACCACTTTTCGCACTTGTGTTAGTGTTGAAAAACCACTTTTCGCACTTGTGTTGGTGCAGGAAACCACTTTTGCACTTGTATTAGTGTGGAAAAAACACTTTTCGCACTTGTGTTAGTGTCGAAAAACCACTTTTCGCACTTGTGTTGGTGCAGGAAACCACTTTTGCACTTGTATTAGTGTGGAAAAAACACTTTTCGCACTTGTGTTAGTGTTGAAAAACCGCTTTTCGCACTTGTGTTGGTGCAGGAAACCACTTTTGCACTTGTATTAGTGTGGAAAAAACACTTTTCGCACTTGTGTTAGTGTTGAAAAAGCACTTTTCGCCCTTGTGTTAGTGTTGAAAAACCACTTTTCGCACTTGTGTTGGTGCAGGAAACCACTTTTGCACTTGTATTAGTGTGGAAAAAACACTTTTCGCACTTGTGTTAGTGTTGAAAAACCACTTTTCGCACTTGTGTTGGTGCAGGAAACCACTTTTGCACTTGTATTAGTGTGGAAAAAACACTTTTCGCACTTGTGTTAGTGTTGAAAAACCGCTTTTCGCACTTGTGTTGGTGCAGGAAACCACTTTTGCACTTGTATTAGTGTGGAAAAAACACTTTTCGCACTTGTGTTAGTGTTGAAAAAGCACTTTTCGCCCTTGTGTTAGTGTTGAAAAACCACTTTTCGCACTTGTGTTAGTGTTGAAAAACCACTTTTCGCACTTGTGTTGGTGCAGGAAACCACTTTTGCACTTGTATTAGTGTGGAAAAAACACTTTTTGCACTTGTGTTAGTGTTGAAAAACCACTTTTCGCACTTGTGTTAGTGTTGAAAAACCACTTTTCGCACCTGTGTTAGTGTTGAAAAACCACTTTTCGCACTTGTGTTGGTGCAGGAAACCACTTTTGCACTTGTATTAGTGTGGAAAAAACACTTTTCGCACTTGTGTTAGTGTTGAAAAACCACTTTTCGCACTTGTGTTAGTGTTGAAAAACTACTTTTCGCACCTGTGTTGGTGCAGGAAACCACTTTTGCATTTGTATTAGTGTGGAAAAAACACTTTTCGCACTTGTGTTAGTGTTGAAAAACCACTTTTCGCACTTGTGTTAGTGTTGAAAAACCACTTTTCGCACTTGTGTTGGTGCAGGAAACCACTTTTGCACTTGTATTAGTGTTGAAAAAACACTTTTCGCACTTGTGTTAGTGTTGAAAAACCACTTTTCGCACTTGTGTTAGTGTTGAAAAACCACTTTTTGCACTTGTGTTAGTGTTGAAAAACCACTTTTCGCACTTGTGTTGGTGCAGGAAACCACTTTTGCACTTGCATTAGTGTGGAAAAAACACTTTTCGCACTTGTATTAGTGTTGAAAAACCACTTTTCGCACTTGTGTTAGTGTTGAAAAACCACTTTTCGCACTTGTGTTAGTGTTGAAAAACCACTTTTCGCACTTGTGTTAGTGTTGAAAAACCACTTTTCGCACTTGTGTTAGTGTTGAAAAACCGCTTTTCGCACTTGTGTTGGTGCAGGAAACCACTTTTGCACTTGTATTAGTGTGGAAAAAACACTTTTCGCACTTGTGTTAGTGTTGAAAAAGCACTTTTCGCCCTTGTGTTAGTGTTGAAAAACCACTTTTCGCACTTGCGTTAGTGTTGAAAAACCACTTTTCGCACTTGTGTTGGTGCAGGAAACCACTTTTGCACTTGTATTAGTGTGGAAAAAACACTTTTTGCACTTGTGTTAGTGTTGAAAAACCACTTTTCGCACTTGTGTTAGTGTTGAAAAACCACTTTTCGCACCTGTGTTAGTGTTGAAAAACCACTTTTCGCACTTGTGTTGGTGCAGGAAACCACTTTTGCACTTGTATTAGTGTGGAAAAAACACTTTTTGCACTTGTGTTAGTGTTGAAAAACCACTTTTCGCACTTGTGTTAGTGTTGAAAAACTACTTTTCGCACTTGTGTTGGTGCAGGAAACCACTTTTGCACTTGTATTAGTGTGGAAAAAACACTTTTCGCACTTGTGTTAGTGTTGAAAAACCACTTTTCGCACTTGTGTTAGTGTTGAAAAACCACTTTTCGCACTTGTGTTGGTGCAGGAAACCACTTTTGCACTTGTATTAGTGTGGAAAAAACACTTTTCGCACTTGTGTTTGTGTTGAAAAACCACTTTTTGCACTTGTGTTAGTGTTGAAAAACCACTTTTCGCACTTGTGTTAGTGTTGAAAAACCACTTTTCGCACTTGTCTTGGTGCAGGAAACCACTTTTGCACTTGTATTAGTGTGGAAAAAACACTTTTCGCACTTGTGTTAGTGTTGAAAAACCACTTTTCGCACTTGTGTTAGTGTTGAAAAACCACTTTTCGCACTTGTGTTAGTGTTGAAAAACCACTTTTCGCACTTGTGTTAGTGTAGGAAACCACTTTTGCACTTGTATTAGTGTGGAAAAAACACTTTTCGAACTTGTGTTAGTGTTGAAAAACCACTTTTCGCACTTGTGTTAGTGTTGAAAAACCACTTTTCGCACTTGTGTTAGTGTTGAAAAACCACTTTTCGCACTTGTGTTGGTGCAGGAAACCACTTTTGCACTTGTATTAGTGTGGAAAAAACACTTTTCGCACTTGTGTTAGTGTTGAAAAACCACTTTTCGCACTTGTGTTAGTGTTGAAAAACCACTTTTTGCACTTGTGTTACTGTTGAAAAACCACTTTTCGCACTCGTGTTGGTGCAGGAAACCACTTTTGCACTTGTATTAGTGTGGAAAAAACACTTTTCGCACTTGTGTTAGTGTTGAAAAACCACTTTTCGCACTTGTGTTAGTGTTGAAAAACCACTTTTCGCACTTGTGTTGGTGCAGGAAACCACTTTTGCACTTGTATTAGTGTGGAAAAACACTTTTCGCACTTGTATTAGTGTTGAAAAACCACTTTTCGCACTTGTGTTAGTGTTGAAAAACCACTTTTCGCACTTGTGTTAGTGTTGAAAAACCGCTTTTCGCACTTGTGTTGGTGCAGGAAACCACTTTTGCACTTGTATTCGTGTGTAAAAAACACTTTTCGCACTTGTGTTAGTGTTGAAAAAGCACTTTTCGCCCTTGTGTTAGTGTTGAAAAACCACTTTTCGCACTTGCGTTAGTGTTGAAAAACCACTTTTCGCACTTGTGTTGGTGCAGGAAACCACTTTTGCACTTGTATTAGTGTGGAAAAAACACTTTTTGCACTTGTGTTAGTGTTGAAAAACCACTTTTCGCACTTGTGTTAGTGTTGAAAAACCACTTTTCGCACCTGTGTTAGTGTTGAAAAACCACTTTTCGCACTTGTGTTGGTGCAGGAAACCACTTTTGCACTTGTATTAGTGTGGAAAAAACACTTTTTGCACTTGTGTTAGTGTTGAAAAACCACTTTTCGCACTTGTGTTAGTGTTGAAAAACTACTTTTCGCACTTGTGTTGGTGCAGGAAACCACTTTTGCACTTGTATTAGTGTGGAAAAAACACTTTTCGCACTTGTGTTAGTGTTGAAAAACCACTTTTCGCACTTGTGTTAGTGTTGAAAAACCACTTTTCGCACTTGTGTTGGTGCAGGAAACCACTTTTGCACTTGTATTAGTGTGGAAAAAACACTTTTCGCACTTGTGTTTGTGTTGAAAAACCACTTTTTGCACTTGTGTTAGTGTTGAAAAACCACTTTTCGCACTTGTGTTAGTGTTGAAAACCACATTTCGCACTTGTGTTGGGCAGGAAACCACTTTTGCACTTGTATTAGTGTGGAAAAAACACTTTTCACACTTGTGTTAGTGTTGAAAAACCACTTTTCGCACTTGTGTTAGTGTTGAAAAACCACTTTTCGCACTTGTGTTGGTGCAGGAAACCACTTTTGCAACTTGTATTAGTGTGGAAAAAACACTTTTCGCACTTGTGTTAGTGTTGAAAAACCACTTTTCGCACTTGTGTTAGTGTTGAAAAACCACTTTTCGCACTTGTGTTGGTGCAGGAAACCACTTTTGCACTTGTATTAGTGTGGAAAAAACACTTTTCGCGCTTGTGTTAGTGTTGAAAAACCACTTTTTGCACTTGTGTTAGTGTTGAAAAACCACTTTTCGCACTTGTGTTAGTGTTGAAAAACCACTTTTCGCACTTGTGTTGGTGCAGGAAACCACTTTTGCACTTGTATTAGTGTGGAAAAAACACTTTTCGCACTTGTGTTTAGTGTTGAAAAATCACTTTTCGCACTTGTGTTAGTGTTGAAAAACCACTTTTTCGCACCTGTGGTGGTGCAGAAACCACTTTTGCACTTGTATTAGTGTGGACAAAACACTTTTCGCACTTGTGTTAATGTTGAAAAAACCACTTTTCGCACTTGTGTTAGTGTTGAAAAACCACTTTTCGCACTTGTGTTAGTGTTGAAAAACCACTTTTCGCACTTGTGTTGGTGCAGGAAACCACTTTTGCACTTGTATTAGTGTGGAAAATACACTTTTCGCACTTGTGTTAGTGTTGAAAAACACATTTTCGCACTTGTGTTAGTGTTGAAAAACCACTTTTCGCACTTGTGTTGGTGCAGGAAACCACTTTTGCACTTGTATTAGTGTGGAAAAAACACTTTCGCAACTTGTGTTAGTGTTGAAAAACCACTTTTCGCACTTGTGTTAGTGTTGAAAAACCACTTTTCGCACTTTTGATGGTGCAGGAAACCACTTTGCACTTGTATTAGTGTGGAAAAACACTTTTCGCACTTGTGTTAGTGTTGAAAAACCACTTTTCGCACTTGTGTTAGTGTTGAAAAACACTTTTCGCACTTGTGTTAGTGTTGAAAAAACCACTTTTCGCACTTGTGTTGGTGCAGGAAACCACTTTTGCACTTGTATTAGTGTGGAAAAAAACACTTTTCGCACTTGTGTTAGTGTTGAAAAACCACTTTTCGCACTTGTGTTAGTGTTGAAAAACCACTTTTCGCACTTGTGTTAGTGTTGAAAACCCACTTTTCGCACTTGTGTTGGTGTAGGACCACTTTGCACTTATATTAGTGTGGAAAAAAACACTTTTCGAACTTGTGTTAGTGTTGAAAAACCACTTTTCGCACTTGTGTTAGTGTTGAAAAACCACTTTTTCGCACTTTTGTTAGTGTTGAAAAACCACTTTTCGCACTTGTGTTGGTGCAGGAAACCACTTTTGCACTTGTATTAGTGTGGAAAAAACACTTTTTGCACTTGTGATAGTGTTGAAAAACGACTTTTCGCACTTGTGTTAGTGTTGAAAAACCACTTTTCGCAATTCTGTTAGTGTTGAAAACCACTTTTCGCACTTGTGTTGGTGCAGGAAACCACTTTTGCACTTGTATTAGTGTGGAAAAAACACTTTTCGCACTTGCGTTAGTGTTGAAAAACCACTTTTCGCACTTGTGTTAGTGTTGAAAAACCACTTTTCGCACTAGTGTTGGTGCAGGAAACCACTTTTGCACTTGTATTAGTGTGGAAAAAACACTTTTCGCACTTGTGTTAGTGTTGAAAAACCACTTTTCGCACTTGTGTTAGTGTTGAAAAACCACTTTTCGCACTTGTGTTGGTGTAGGAAACCACTTTTGCACTTGTATTAGTGTGGAAAAAACACTTTTCACACTTGTGTTAGTGTTGAAAAACCACTTTTCGCACTTGTGTTAGTGTTGAAAAACCACTTTTCGCACTTGTGTTAGTGTTGAAAAACCACTTTTTGCACTTGTCTTGGTGCAGGAAACCACTTTTGCACTTGTAATAGTGTGGAAAAAACACTTTTTGCACTTGTGATAGTGTTGAAAAACCACTTTTCGCACTTGTGTTAGTGTTGAAAAACCACTTTTCGCACTTGTGTTAGTGTTGAAAAACCACTTTTTGCACTTGTGTTGGTGCAGGAAACCACTTTTGCACTTGTATTAGTGTGGACAAAACACTTTTCGCACTTGTGTTAGTGTTGAAAAACCACTTTTCGCACTTGTGTTAGTGTTGAAAAACCACTTTTCGCACTTGTGTTAGTGTTGAAAAACCACATTTCGCACTTGTGTTGGTGCAGGAAACCACTTTTGCACTTGTATTAGTGTGGAAAAAACACTTTTCGCACTTGTGTTAGTGTTGAAAAACCACTTTTCGCACTTGTGTTAGTGTTGAAAAACCACTTTTCGCTCTTGTGTTGGTGCAGGAAACCACTTTTGCACTTGTATTAGTGTGGAAAAAACACTTTTCGCACTTGTGTTAGTGTTGAAAAACCACTTTTCGCACTTGTGTTAGTGTTGAAAAACCACTTTTCGCACTTGTGTTGGTGCAGGAAACCACTTTTGCACTTGTATTAGTGTGGAAAAAACACTTTTCGCGCTTGTGTTAGTGTTGAAAAACCACTTTTCGCACTTGTGTTAGTGTTGAAAAACCACTTTTCGCACTTGTGTTAGTGTTGAAAAACCACTTTTCGCACTTGTGTTGGTGCAGGAAACCACTTTTGCACTTGTATTAGTGTGGAAAAAACACTTTTCGCACTTGTGTTAGTGTTGAAAAATCACTTTTCGCACTTGTGTTAGTGTTGAAACACCACTTTTCGCACTTGTGTTGGTGCAGGAAACCACATTTGCACTTGTATTAGTGTGGAAAAAACACTTTTTGCACTTGTGATAGTGTTGAAAAACCACTTTTCGCACTTGTGTTAGTGTTGAAAAACCACTTTTTGCACTTGTGTTAGTGTTGAAAAACCACTTTTCGCACTTGTGTTGGTGCAGGAAACCACTTTTGCACTTGTATTAGTGTGGAAAAAACACTTTTCGCACTTGTGTTAGTGTTGAAAAACCACTTTTCGCACTTGTGTTAGTGTTGAAAAACCACTTTTCGCACTTGTGTTGGTGCAGGAAACCACTTTTGCACTTGTATTAGTGTGGAAAAAACACTTTTTGCACTTGTGATAGTGTTGAAAAACCACTTTTCGCACTTGTGTTAGTGTTGAAAAACCACTTTTTGCACTTGTGTTAGTGTTGAAAAACCATTTTTCGCACTTGCGTTGGTGCAGGAAACCACTTTTGCACTTGTATTAGTGTGGAAAAAACACTTTTCGCACTTGTGTTAGTGTTGAAAAACCACTTTTCGCACTTGTGTTAGTGTTGAAAAACCACTTTTCGCACTTGTGTTGGTGCAGGAAACCACTTTTGCACTTGTATTAGTGTGGAAAAAACACTTTTCGCACTTGTGTTAGTGTTGAAAAACCACTTTTCCCACTTGTGTTAGTGTTGAAAAACCACATTTCGCACTTGTGTTAGTGTTGAAAAACCACTTTTCGCACTTGTGTTGGTGCAGGAAACCACTTTTGCACTTGTAATAGTGTGGAAAAAACACTTTTTGCACTTGTGATAGTGTTGAAAAACCACTTTTCGCACTTGTGTTAGTGTTGAAAAACCACTTTTCGCACTTGTGTTAGTGTTGAAAAACCACTTTTCGCACCTGTGGTGGTGCAGGAAACCACTTTTGCACTTGTATTAGTGTGGACAAAACACTTTTCGCACTTGTGTTAGTGTTGAAAAAGCACTTTTCGCACTTGTGTTAGTGTTGAAAAACCACTTTTCGCACTTGTGTTAGTGTTGAAAAACCACTTTTCGCACTTGTGTTGGTGCAGGAAACCACTTTTGCACTTGTATTAGTGTGGAAAAACACTTTTCGCACTTGTGTTGGTGCAGGTAACCACTTTTGCACTTGTATTAGTGGAGAAAAAACACTTTTTGCACATGTGATAGTGTTGAAAAACCACTTTTCGCACTTGTGTTAGTGTTGAAAAACCACTTTTCGCACTTGTGTTAGTGTTGAAAAACCACTTTTCGCACTTGTGTTGGTGCAGGAAACCACTTTTGCACTTGTAATAGTGTGGAAAAAACACTTTTTGCACTTGTGATAGTGTTGAAAAACCACTTGTCGCACTTGTGTTAGTGTTGAAAAACCACTTTTCGCACTTGTGTTAGTGTTGAAAAACCACTTTTCGCACCTGTGGTGGTGCAGGAAACCACTTTTGCACTTGTATTAGTGTGGACAAAACTATTTTCGCACTTGTGTTAGTGTTGAAAAAGCACTTTTCGCACTTGTGTTAGTGTTGAAAAACCACTTTTCGCACTTGTGTTAGTGTTGAAAAACCACTTTTCGCACTTGTGTTGGTGCAGGAAACCACTTTTGCACTTGTATTAGTGTGGAAAAACACTTTTCGCACTTGTGTTAGTGTTGAAAAACCACTTTTCGCACTTGTGTTAGTGTTGAAAAACCACTTTTCGCACTTGTGTTAGTGTTGAAAAACCACTTTTCGCACTTGTGTTGGTGCAGGAAACCACTTTTGCACTTGTAATTAGTGTGGAAAAAACACTTTACGCACTTGTATTAGTGTTGAAAAACCACTTTTCGCACCTGTGTTAGTGTTGAAAAACCACTTTTCGCACTTGTGTTAGTGTTGAAAAACCACTTTTCGCACTTGTGTTGGTGCAGGTAACCACTTTTGCACTTGTATTAGTGGTGAAAAAACACTTTTTGCACATGTGATAGTGTTGAAAAACCACTTTTCGCACTTGTGTTAGTGTTGAAAAACCACTTTTCGCACTTGTGTTAGTGTTGAAAAACCACTTTTCGCACTTGTGTTGGTGCAGGAAAACCACTTTTGCACTTGTTATAGTGTAGAAAAAAAACACTTTTTGCACTTGTGATAGTGTTGAAAAACCACTTTTCGCACTTGTGTTAGTGTTGAAAAACCACTTTTCGCACTTGTGTTAGTGTTGAAAAACCACTTTTCGCACCTGTGTTGGTGCAGGGAACCACTTTTCACTTGTATTAGTGTGGACAAAACACTTTTCACACTTGTGTTAGTGTTGAAAAACCACTTTTCCGCACTTGTGTTAGTGTTGAAAAACCACTTTTCGCACTTGTTGTTAGTGTTGAAAAACCACTTTTCGCACTTGTGTTGGTGCAGGAAACCACTTTTGCACTTGTATTAGTGTGGAAAATACACTTTTCGCACTTGTGTTAGTGTTGAAAAACCACTTTTCGCACTTGTGTTAGTGTTGAAAACCACTTTTCGCACTTGTGTTCGTGCAGGAAACCACTTTTGCACTTGTATTAGTGTGGAAAAAACACTTTTCGCACTTGTGTTAGTGTTGAAAAACCACTTTTCGCACTTGTGTTAGTGTTGAAAAACCACTTTTCGCACTTTTGTTGGTGCAGGAAACCACTTTTGCACTTGTATTAGTGTGGAAAAAACACTTTTCGCACTTGTGTTAGTGTTGAAAAAACACTTTTCGCACTTGTGTTAGTGTTGAAAAACCACTTTTCGCACTTGTGTTAGTGTTGAAAAACCACTTTTCGCACTTGTGTTGGTGCAGGAAACCACTTTTGCACTTGTATTAGTGTGGAAAAAACACTTTTCGCACTTGTGTTAGTGTTGAAAAAACCACTTTTTCGCACTTGTGTTAGTGTTGAAAAACCACTTTTCGCACTTGTGTTAGTGTTTGAAAAACCACTTTTCGCACTTGTGTTGGGTGTAGGAAACCACTTTTGCACTTGTATTAGTGTTGAAAAACCACTTTTTGCCACTTGTGTTAGTGTTGAAAAACCATTTTTCGCACTTGCGTTGGTGCAGGAAACCACTTTTGCACTTGTATTAGTGTGGAAAAAACACTTTTCGCACTTGTGTTAGTGTTGAAAAACCACTTTTCGCACTTGTGTTAGTGTTGAAAAACCACTTTTCGCACTTGTGTTGGTGCAGGAAACCACTTTTGCACTTGTATTAGTGTGGAAAAAACACTTTTCGCACTTGTGTTAGTGTTGAAAAACCACTTTTCCCAACTTGTGTTAGTGTTGAAAAACCACATTTCGCACTTGTGTTAGTGTTGAAAAACCACTTTTCGCACTTGTGTTGGTGCAGGAAACCACTTTTGCACTTGTAATAGTGTGGAAAAAACACTTTTGCACTTGTGATAGTGTTGAAAAACCACTTTTCGCACTTGTGTTAGTGTTGAAAAACCACTTTTCGCACTTGTGTTAGTGTTGAAAAACCACTTTTCGCACCTGTGGTGGTGCAGGAAACCACTTTGCACTTGTATTAGTGTGGACAAAACACTTTTCGCACTTGTGTTAGTGTTGAAAAAGCACTTTTCGCACTTGTGTTAGTGTTGAAAAACCACTTTTCGCACTTGTGTTAGTGTTGAAAAACCACTTTTCGCACTTGTGTTGGTGCAGGAACCACTTTTGCACTTGTATTAGTGTGGAAAAACACTTTTCGCACTTGTGTTGGTGCAGGTAACCACTTTTGCACTTGTATTAGTGAGAAAAAACACTTTTAGCACATGTGATAGTGTTGAAAAAACCACTTTTCGCACTTGTGTTAGTGTTGAAAAACCACTTTTCGCACTTGTGTTAGTGTTGAAAAACCACTTTTCGCACTTGTGTTGGTGCAGAAACCACTTTTGCACTTGTAATAGTGTGGAAAAAACACTTTTTGCACTTGTGTGATAGTGTTGAAAAACCACTTGTCGCACTTGTGTTAGTGTTGAAAAACCACTTTTCGCACTTGTGTTAGTGTTGAAAAACCACTTTTCGCACCTGTGGTGGTGCAGGAAACCACTTTTGCACTTGTATTAGTGTGGACAAAACTATTTTCGCACTTGTGTTAGTGTTGAAAAAGCACTTTTCGCACTTGTGTTAGTGTTGAAAAACCACTTTTCGCACTTGTGTTAAGTGTTGAAAAACCACTTTTCGCACTTGTGTTGGTGCAGGAAACCACTTTTGCACTTGTATTAGTGTGGAAAAACACTTTTCGCACTTGTGTTAGTGTTGAAAAACCACTTTTCGCACTTGTGTTAGTGTTGAA
The DNA here is from genome assembly GCF_964187855.1 of Myxine glutinosa. Lineage (NCBI taxonomy): Eukaryota > Metazoa > Chordata > Myxini > Myxiniformes > Myxinidae > Myxine > Myxine glutinosa. The sequence continues at coordinate 67,479 of NW_027617644.1, read as the reverse complement.
AAAACCACTTTTCGCACTTGTGTTAGTGTTGAAAAACCACTTTTCGCACTTGTGTTGGTGCAGGAAACCACTTTTGCACTTGTATTAGTGTGGAAAAAACACTTTACGCACTGTATTAGTGTTGAAAAACGCACCTGTGTTAGTGTTGAAAAACCACTTTTCGCACTTGTGTTAGTGTTGAAAAACCACTTTTCGCACTTGTGTTGGTGCAGGTAACCACTTTTGCACTTGTATTAGTGGTGAAAAAACACTTTTTGCACATGTGATAGTGTTGAAAAACCACTTTTCGCACTTGTGTTAGTGTTGAAAAACCACTTTTCGCACTTGTGTTAGTGTTGAAAAACCACTTTTCGCACTTGTGTTGGTGCAGGAAACCACTTTTGCACTTGTAATAGTGTAGAAAAAAACACTTTTTGCACTTGTGATAGTGTTGAAAAACCACTTTTCGCACTTGTGTTAGTGTTGAAAAACCACTTTTCGCACTTGTGTTAGTGTTGAAAAACCACTTTTCGCACCTGTGTTGGTGCAGGGAACCACTTTTCACTTGTATTAGTGTGGACAAAACACTTTTCACACTTGTGTTAGTGTTGAAAAACCACTTTTCGCACTTGTGTTAGTGTTGAAAAACCACTTTTCGCACTTGTGTTAGTGTTGAAAAACCACTTTTCGCACTTGTGTTGGTGCAGGAAACCACTTTTGCACTTGTATTAGTGTGGAAAATACACTTTTCGCACTTGTGTTAGTGTTGAAAAACCACTTTTCGCACTTGTGTTAGTGTTGAAAAACCACTTTTCGCACTTGTGTTCGTGCAGGAAACCACTTTTGCACTTGTATTAGTGTGGAAAAAACACTTTTCGCACTTGTGTTAGTGTTGAAAAACCACTTTTCGCACTTGTGTTAGTGTTGAAAAACCACTTTTCGCACTTTGTTGGTGCAGGAAACCACTTTTGCACTTGTATTAGTGTGGAAAAAACACTTTTCGCACTTGTGTTAGTGTTGAAAAAACACTTTTCGCACTTGTGTTAGTGTTGAAAAACCACTTTTCGCACTTGTGTTAGTGTTGAAAAACCACTTTTCGCACTTGTGTTGGTGCAGGAAACCACTTTTGCACTTGTATTAGTGTGGAAAAAACACTTTTCGCACTTGTGTTAGTGTTGAAAAACCACTTTTCGCACTTGTGTTAGTGTTGAAAAACCACTTTTCGCACTTGTGTTAGTGTTGAAAAACCACTTTTCGCACTTGTGTTGGTGTAGGAAACCACTTTTGCACTTGTATTAGTATGGAAAAAAACACTTTTCGAACTTGTGTTAGTGTTGAAAAACCACTTTTCGCACTTGTGTTAGTGTTGACAAACCACTTTTCGCACTTGTGTTAGTGTTGAAAAACCACTTTTCGCACTTGTGTTGGTGCAGGAAACCACTTTTGCACTTGTATTAGTGTGGAAAACCACTTTTCGTACTTGTGTTAGTGTTGAAAAACCACTTTTCGCACTTGTGTTGGTGCAGGAAACCACTTTTGCACTTGTATTAGTGTGGAAAAAACACTTTTCGCACTTGTGTTAGTGTTGAAAAACCACTTTTCGCACTTGTGTTAGTGTTGAAAAACCACTTTTCGCACTTGTGTTAGTGTTGAAAACCCACTTTTCGCACTTGTGTTGGTGTAGGAAACCACTTTTGCACTTATATTAGTGTGGAAAAAACACTTTTCGAACTTGTGTTAGTGTTGAAAAACCACTTTTCGCACTTGTGTTAGTGTTGAAAAACCACTTTTCGCACTTGTGTTGGTGCAGGAAACCACTTTTGCACTTGTATTAGTGTGGAAAAACACTTTTCGCACTTGTGTTGGTGCAGGTAACCACTTTTGCACTTGTATTAGTGGAGAAAAAACACTTTTTGCACATGTGATAGTGTTGAAAAACCACTTTTCGCACTTGTGTTAGTGTTGAAAAACCACTTTTCGCACTTGTGTTAGTGTTGAAAAACCACTTTTCGCACTTGTGTTGGTGCAGGAAACCACTTTTGCACTTGTAATAGTGTGGAAAAAACACTTTTTGCACTTGTGATAGTGTTGAAAAACCACTTGTCGCACCTGTGTTGGTGCAGGGAACCACTTTTCACTTGTATTAGTGTGGACAAAACACTTTTCACACTTGTGTTAGTGTTGAAAAACCACTTTTCGCACTTGTGTTAGTGTTGAAAAACCACTTTTCGCACTTGTGTTAGTGTTGAAAAACCACTTTTCGCACTTGTGTTGGTGCAGGAAACCACTTTTGCACTTGTATTAGTGTGGAAAATACACTTTTCGCACTTGTGTTAGTGTTGAAAAACCACTTTTCGCACTTGTGTTAGTGTTGAAAAACCACTTTTCGCACTTGTGTTCGTGCAGGAAACCACTTTTGCACTTGTATTAGTGTGGAAAAAACACTTTTCGCACTTGTGTTAGTGTTGAAAAACCACTTTTCGCACTTGTGTTAGTGTTGAAAAACCACTTTTCGCACTTTTGTTGGTGCAGGAAACCACTTTTGCACTTGTATTAGTGTGGAAAAAACACTTTTCGCACTTGTGTTAGTGTTGAAAAAACACTTTTCGCACTTGTGTTAGTGTTGAAAAACCACTTTTCGCACTTGTGTTAGTGTTGAAAAACCACTTTTCGCACTTGTGTTGGTGCAGGAAACCACTTTTGCACTTGTATTAGTGTGGAAAAAACACTTTTCGCACTTGTGTTAGTGTTGAAAAACCACTTTTCGCACTTGTGTTAGTGTTGAAAAACCACTTTTCGCACTTGTGTTAGTGTTGAAAAACCACTTTTCGCACTTGTGTTGGTGTAGGAAACCACTTTTGCACTTGTATTAGTGTGGAAAAAAACACTTTTCGAACTTGTGTTAGTGTTGAAAAACCACTTTTCGCACTTGTGTTAGTGTTGACAAACCACTTTTCGCACTTGTGTTAGTGTTGAAAAACCACTTTTCGCACTTGTGTTGGTGCAGGAAACCACTTTTGCACTTGTATTAGTGTGGAAAACCACTTTTCGTACTTGTGTTAGTGTTGAAAAACCACTTTTCGCACTTGTGTTGGTGCAGGAAACCACTTTTGCACTTGTATTAGTGTGGAAAAAACACTTTTCGCACTTGTGTTAGTGTTGAAAAACCACTTTTCGCACTTGTGTTAGTGTTGAAAAACCACTTTTCGCACTTGTGTTAGTGTTGAAAACCCACTTTTCGCACTTGTGTTGGTGTAGGAAACCACTTTTGCACTTATATTAGTGTGGAAAAAACACTTTTCGAACTTGTGTTAGTGTTGAAAAACCACTTTTCGCACTTGTGTTAGTGTTGAAAAACCACTTTTCGCACTTGTGTTGGTGCAGGAAACCACTTTTGCACTTGTATTAGTGTGGAAAAACACTTTTCGCACTTGTGTTGGTGCAGGTAACCACTTTTGCACTTGTATTAGTGGAGAAAAAACACTTTTTGCACATGTGATAGTGTTGAAAAACCACTTTTCGCACTTGTGTTAGTGTTGAAAAACCACTTTTCGCACTTGTGTTAGTGTTGAAAAACCACTTTTCGCACTTGTGTTGGTGCAGGAAACCACTTTTGCACTTGTAATAGTGTGGAAAAAACACTTTTTGCACTTGTGATAGTGTTGAAAAACCACTTGTCGCACTTGTGTTAGTGTTGAAAAACCACTTTTCGCACTTGTGTTAGTGTTGAAAAACCACTTTTCGCACCTGTGGTGGTGCAGGAAACCACTTTTGCACTTGTATTAGTGTGGACAAAACTATTTTCGCACTTGTGTTAGTGTTGAAAAAGCACTTTTTGCACTTGTGTTAGTGTTGAAAAACCACTTTTCGCACTTGTGTTAGTGTTGAAAAACCACTTTTCGCACTTGTGTTGGTGCAGGAAACCACTTTTGCACTTGTATTAGTGTGGAAAAACACTTTTCGCACTTGTGTTAGTGTTGAAAAACCACTTTTCGCACTTGTGTTAGTGTTGAAAAACCACTTTTCGCACTTGTGTTAGTGTTGAAAAACCACTTTTCGCACTTGTGTTGGTGCAGGAAACCACTTTTGCACTTGTATTAGTGTGGAAAAAACACTTTACGCACTTGTATTAGTGTTGAAAAACCACTTTTCGCACCTGTGTTAGTGTTGAAAAACCACTTTTCGCACTTGTGTTAGTGTTGAAAAACCACTTTTCGCACTTGTGTTGGTGCAGGTAACCACTTTTGCACTTGTATTAGTGGAGAAAAAACACTTTTTGCACATGTGATAGTGTTGAAAAACCACTTTTCGCACTTGTGTTAGTGTTGAAAAACCACTTTTCGCACTTGTGTTAGTGTTGAAAAACCACTTTTCGCACTTGTGTTGGTGCAGGAAACCACTTTTGCACTTGTAATAGTGTGGAAAAAAACACTTTTTGCACTTGTGATAGTGTTGAAAAACCACTTTTCGCACTTGTGTTAGTGTTGAAAAACCACTTTTCGCACTTGTGTTAGTGTTGAAAAACCACTTTTCGCACCTGTGTTGGTGCAGGGAACCACTTTTCACTTGTATTAGTGTGGACAAAACACTTTTCACACTTGTGTTAGTGTTGAAAAACCACTTTTCGCACTTGTGTTAGTGTTGAAAAACCACTTTTCGCACTTGTGTTAGTGTTGAAAAACCACTTTTCGCACTTGTGTTGGTGCAGGAAACCACTTTTGCACTTGTATTAGTGTGGAAAATACACTTTTCGCACTTGTGTTAGTGTTGAAAAACCACTTTTCGCACTTGTGTTAGTGTTGAAAAACCACTTTTCGCACTTGTGTTCGTGCAGGAAACCACTTTTGCACTTGTATTAGTGTGGAAAAAACACTTTTCGCACTTGTGTTAGTGTTGAAAAACCACTTTTCGCACTTGTGTTAGTGTTGAAAAACCACTTTTCGCACTTTTGTTGGTGCAGGAAACCACTTTTGCACTTGTATTAGTGTGGAAAAAACAGTTTTCGCACTTGTGTTAGTGTTGAAAAAACACTTTTCGCACTTGTGTTAGTGTTGAAAAACCACTTTTCGCACTTGTGTTAGTGTTGAAAAACCACTTTTCGCACTGGTGTTGGTGCAGGAAACCACTTTTGCACTTGTATTAGTGTGGAAAAAACACTTTTCGCACTTGTGTTAGTGTTGAAAAACCACTTTTCGCACTTGTGTTAGTGTTGAAAAACCACTTTTCGCACTTGTGTTAGTGTTGAAAAACCACTTTTCGCACTTGTGTTGGTGTAGGAAACCACTTTTGCACTTGTATTAGTGTGGAAAAAAACACTTTTCGAACTTGTGTTAGTGTTGAAAAACCACTTTTCGCACTTGTGTTAGTGTTGACAAACCACTTTTCGCACTTGTGTTAGTGTTGAAAAACCACTTTTCGCACTTGTGTTGGTGCAGGAAACCACTTTTGCACTTGTATTAGTGTGGAAAACCACTTTTCGTACTTGTGTTAGTGTTGAAAAACCACTTTTCGCACTTGTGTTGGTGCAGGAAACCACTTTTGCACTTGTATTAGTGTGGAAAAAACACTTTTCGCACTTGTGTTAGTGTTGAAAAACCACTTTTCGCACTTGTGTTAGTGTTGAAAAACCACTTTTCGCACTTGTGTTAGTGTTGAAAACCCACTTTTCGCACTTGTGTTGGTGTAGGAAACCACTTTTGCACTTATATTAGTGTGGAAAAAACACTTTTCGAACTTGTGTTAGTGTTGAAAAACCACTTTTCGCACTTGTGTTATTGTTGAAAAACCACTTTTCGCACTTTTGTTAGTGTTGAAAAACCACTTTTCGCACTTGTGTTGGTGCAGGAAACCACTTTTGCACTTGTATTAGTGTGGAAAAAACACTTTTTGCACTTGTGATAGTGTTGAAAAACGACTTTTCGCACTTGTGTTAGTGTTGAAAAACCACTTTTCGCAATTGTGTTAGTGTTGAAAAACCACTTTTCGCACTTGTGTTGGTGCAGGAAACCACTTTTGCACTTGTATTAGTGTGGAAAAAACACTTTTCGCACTTGCGTTAGTGTTGAAAAACCACTTTTCGCACTTGTGTTAGTGTTGAAAAACCACTTTTCGCACTTGTGTTGGTGCAGGAAACCACTTTTGCACTTGTATTAGTGTGGAAAAAACACTTTTCGCACTTGTGTTAGTGTTGAAAAACCACTTTTCGCACTTGTGTTAGTGTTGAAAAACCACTTTTCGCACTTGTGTTGGTGTAGGAAACCACTTTTGCACTTGTATTAGTGTGGAAAAAACACTTTTCACACTTGTGTTAGTGTTGAAAAACCACTTTTCGCACTTGTGTTAGTGTTGAAAAACCACTTTTCGCACTTGTGTTAGTGTTGAAAAACCACTTTTTGCACTTGTCTTGGTGCAGGAAACCACTTTTGCACTTGTAATAGTGTGGAAAAAACACTTTTTGCACTTGTGATAGTGTTGAAAAACCACTTTTCGCACTTGTGTTAGTGTTGAAAAACCACTTTTCGCACTTGTGTTAGTGTTGAAAAACCACTTTTTGCACTTGTGTTGGTGCAGGAAACCACTTTTGCACTTGTATTAGTGTGGACAAAACACTTTTCGCACTTGTGTTAGTGTTGAAAAACCACTTTTCGCACTTGTGTTAGTGTTGAAAAACCACTTTTCGCACTTGTGTTAGTGTTGAAAAACCACTTTTCGCACTTGTGTTGGTGCAGGAAACCACTTTTGCACTTGTATTAGTGTGGAAAAAACACTTTTCGCACTTGTGTTAGTGTTGAAAAACCACTTTTCGCACTTGTGTTAGTGTTGAAAAACCACTTTTCGCACTTGTGTTGGTGCAGGAAACCACTTTTGCACTTGTATTAGTGTGGAAAAAACACTTTTCGCGCTTGTGTTAGTGTTGAAAAACCACTTTTCGCACTTGTGTTAGTGTTGAAAAACCACTTTTCGCACTTGTGTTAGTGTTGAAAAACCACTTTTCGCACTTGTGTTGGTGCAGGAAACCACTTTTGCACTTGTATTAGTGTGGAAAAAACACTTTTCGCACTTGTGTTAGTGTTGAAAAATCACTTTTCGCACTTGTGTTAGTGTTGAAAAACCACTTTTCGCACCTGTGGTGGTGCAGGAAACCACTTTTGCACTTGTATTAGTGTGGACAAAACACTTTTCGCACTTGTGTTAGTGTTGAAAAACCACTTTTCGCACTTGTGTTAGTGTTGAAAAACCACTTTTCGCACTTGTGTTAGTGTTGAAAAACCACTTTTCGCACTTGTGTTGGTTCAGGAAACCACTTTTGCACTTGTATTAGTGTGGAAAATACACTTTTCGCACTTGTGTTAGTGTTGAAAAACCACTTTTCGCACTTGTGTTAGTGTTGAAAAACCACTTTTCGCACTTGTGTTGGTGCAGGAAACCACTTTTGCACTTGTATTAGTGTGGAAAAAACACTTTTCGCACTTGTGTTAGTGTTGAAAAACCACTTTTCGCACTTGTGTTAGTGTTGAAAAACCACTTTTCGCACTTTTGTTGGTGCAGGAAACCACTTTTGCACTTGTATCAGTGTGGAAAAAACACTTTTCGCACTTCTGTTAGTGTTGAAAAACCACTTTTCGCACTTGTGTTAGTGTTGAAAAACCACTTTTCGCACTTGTGTTAGTGTTGAAAAACCACTTTTCGCACTTGTGTTGGTGCAGGAAACCACTTTTGCACTTGTATTAGTGTGGAAAAAACACTTTTCGCACTTGTGTTAGTGTTGAAAAACCACTTTTCGCACTTGTGTTGGTGCAGGAAACCACTTTTGCACTTGTATTAGTGTGGAAAATACACTTTTCGCACTTGTGTTAGTGTTGAAAAACCACTTTTCGCACTTGTGTTAGTGTTGAAAAACCACTTTTCGCACTTGTGTTGGTGCAGGAAACCACTTTTGCACTTGTATTAGTGTGGAAAAAAACTCTTTTCGCACTTGTGTTAGTGTTGAAAAACCACTTTTCGCACTTGTGTTAGTGTTGAAAAACCACTTTTCGCACTTTTGTTGGTGCAGGAAACCACTTTTGCACTTGTATTAGTGTGGAAAAAACACTTTTCGCACTTGTGTTAGTGTTGAAAAACCACTTTTCGCACTTGTGTTAGTGTTGAAAAACCACTTTTCGCACTTGTGTTAGTGTTGAAAAACCACTTTTCGCACTTGTGTTGGTGCAGGAAACCACTTTTGCACTTGTATTAGTGTGGAAAAAACACTTTTCGCACTTGTGTTAGTGTTGAAAAACCACTTTTCGCACTTGTGTTGGTGCAGGTAACCACTTTTGCACTTGTATTAGTGGAGAAAAAACACTTTTTGCACATGTGATAGTGTTGAAAAACCACTTTTCGCACTTGTGTTAGTGTTGAAAAACCACTTTTCGCACTTGTGTTAGTGTTGAAAAACCACTTTTCGCACTTGTGTTGGTGCAGGAAACCACTTTTGCACTTGTAATAGTGTGGAAAAAACACTTTTTGCACTTGTGATAGTGTTGAAAAACCACTTTTCGCACTTGTGTTAGTGTTGAAAAACCACTTTTCGCACTTGTGTTAGTGTTGAAAAACCACTTTTCGCACCTGTGTTGGTGCAGGGAACCACTTTTCACTTGTATTAGTGTGGACAAAACACTTTTCACACTTGTGTTAGTGTTGAAAAACCACTTTTCGCACTTGTGTTAGTGTTGAAAAACCACTTTTCGCACTTGTGTTAGTGTTGAAAAACCACTTTTCGCACTTGTGTTGGTGCAGGAAACCACTTTTGTACTTGTATTAGTGTGGAAAATACACTTTTCGCACTTGTGTTAGTGTTGAAAAACCACTTTTCGCACTTGTGTTAGTGTTGAAAAACCACTTTTCGCACTTGTGTTCGTGCAGGAAACCACTTTTGCACTTGTATTAGTGTGGAAAAAACACTTTTCGCACTTGTGTTAGTGTTGAAAAACCACTTTTCGCACTTGTGTTAGTGTTGAAAAACCACTTTTCGCACTTTTGTTGGTGCAGGAAACCACTTTTGCACTTGTATTAGTGTGGAAAAAACACTTTTCGCACTTGTGTTAGTGTTGAAAAAACACTTTTCGCACTTGTGTTAGTGTTGAAAAACCACTTTTCGCACTTGTGTTAGTGTTGAAAAACCACTTTTCGCACTTGTGTTGGTGCAGGAAACCACTTTTGCACTTGTATTAGTGTGGAAAAAACACTTTTCGCACTTGTGTTAGTGTTGAAAAACCACTTTTCGCACTTGTGTTAGTGTTGAAAAACCACTTTTCGCACTTGTGTTAGTGTTGAAAAACCACTTTTCGCACTTGTGTTGGTGTAGGAAACCACTTTTGCACTTGTATTAGTGTGGAAAAAAACACTTTTCGAACTTGTGTTAGTGTTGAAAAACCACTTTTCGCACTTGTGTTAGTGTTGACAAACCACTTTTCGCACTTGTGTTAGTGTTGAAAAACCACTTTTCGCACTTGTGTTGGTGCAGGAAACCACTTTTGCACTTGTATTAGTGTGGAAAACCACTTTTCGTACTTGTGTTAGTGTTGAAAAACCACTTTTCGCACTTGTGTTGGTGCAGGAAACCACTTTTGCACTTGTATTAGTGTGGAAAAAAACACTTTTCGCACTTGTGTTAGTGTTGAAAAACCACTTTTCGCACTTGTGTTAGTGTTGAAAAACCACTTTTCGCACTTGTGTTGGTGCAGGAAACCACTTTTGCACTTGTATTAGTGTGGAAAAAACACTTTTCGCACTTGTGTTAGTGTTGAAAAAGCACTTTTCGCCCTTGTGTTAGTGTTGAAAAACCACTTTTCGCACTTGTGTTAGTGTTGAAAAACCACTTTTCGCACTTGTGTTAGTGTTGAAAAACCACTTTTCGCACTTGTGTTAGTGTTGAAAAACCACTTTTCGCACTTGTGTTAGTGTTGAAAAACCACTTTTCGCACTTGTGTTGGTGACCACTTTTGCACTTGTATTAGTGTGGAAAAAACACTTTTCGCACTTGTGTTAGTGTTGAAAAACCACTTTTCGCACTTGTGTTGGTGCAGGTAACCACTTTTGCACTTGTATTAGTGGAGAAAAAACACTTTTTGCACATGTGATAGTGTTGAAAAACCACTTTTCGCACTTGTGTTAGTGTTGAAAAACCACTTTTCGCACTTGTGTTAGTGTTGAAAAACCACTTTCGCACTTGTGTTGGTGCAGGAAACCACTTTTGCACTTGTAATAGTGTGGAAAAAAACACTTTTTGCACTTGTGATAGTGTTGAAAAACCACTTTTCGCACTTGTGTTAGTGTTGAAAAACCACTTTTCGCACTTGTGTTAGTGTTGAAAAACCACTTTTCGCACACTGTGTTGGTGCAGGGAACCACTTTTCACTTGTATTAGTGTGGACAAAACACTTTCACACTTGTGTTAGTGTTGAAAAACCACTTTTCGCACTTGTGTTAGTGTTGAAAAACCACTTTTCGCACTTGTGTTAGTGTTGAAAAACCACTTTTCGCACTTGTGTTGGTGCAGGAAACCACTTTTGTACTTGTATTAGTGTGGAAAATACACTTTTCGCACTTGTGTTAGTGTTGAAAAACCACTTTTCGCACTTGTGTTAGTGTTGAAAACCACTTTTCGCACTTGTGTTCGTGCAGGAAACCACTTTTGCACTTGTATTAGTGTGGAAAAAACACTTTTCGCACTTGTGTTAGTGTTGAAAAACCACTTTTCGCACTTGTGTTAGTGTTGAAAAACCACTTTTCGCACTTTTGTTGGTGCAGGAAACCACTTTTGCACTTGTATTAGTGTGGAAAAAACACTTTTCGCACTTGTGTTAGTGTTGAAAAAACACTTTCGCACTTGTGTTAGTGTTGAAAAACCACTTTTCGCACTTGTGTTAGGTGTGAAAAACCACTTTTCGCACTTGTGTTGGTGCAGGAAACCACTTTTGCACTTGTATTAGTGTGGAAAAAACACTTTTCGCACTTGTGTTAGTGTTGAAAAACCACTTTCGCACTTGTGTTAGTGTTGAAAAACCACTTTTCGCACTTGTGTTAGTGTTGAAAAACCACTTTTCGCACTTGTGTTGGTGTAGGAAACCACTTTTGCACTTGTATTAGTGTGGAAAAAAAACACTTTTCGAACTTGTGTTAGTGTTGAAAAACCACTTTTCGCACTTGTGTTAGTGTTGACAAACCACTTTTCGCACTTGTGTTAGTGTTGAAAAACCACTTTTCGCACTTGTGTTGGTGCAGGAAACCACTTTTGCACTTGTATTAGTGTGGAAAACCACTTTTCGTACTTGTGTTAGTGTTGAAAAACCACTTTTCGCACTTGTGTTGGTGCAGGAAACCACTTTTGCACTTGTATTAGTGTGGAAAAAACACTTTTTCGCACTTGTGTTAGTGTTGAAAAACCACTTTTCGCACTTGTGTTAGTGTTGAAAAACCACTTTTCGCACCTTGTGTTAGTGTTGAAAACCCACTTTTCGCACTTGTGTTGGTGTAGGAAACCACTTTTGCACTTATATTAGTGTGGAAAAAACACTTTTCGAACTTGTGTTAGTGTTGAAAAACCACTTTTCGCACTTGTGTTATTGTTGAAAAACCACTTTTCGCACTTTTGTTAGTGTTGAAAAACCACTTTTCGCACTTGTGTTGGTGCAGGAAACCACTTTTGCACTTGTATTAGTGTGGAAAAAACACTTTTTGCACTTGTGATAGTGTTGAAAAACGACTTTTCGCACTTGTGTTAGTGTTGAAAAACCACTTTTCGCAATTGTGTTAGTGTTGAAAAACCACTTTTCGCACTTGTGTTGGTGCAGGAAACCACTTTTGCACTTGTATTAGTGTGGAAAAAACACTTTTCGCGCTTGCGTTAGTGTTGAAAAACCACTTTTCGCACTTGTGTTAGTGTTGAAAAACCACTTTTCGCACTTGTGTTGGTGCAGGAAACCACTTTTGCACTTGTATTAGTGTGGAAAAAACACTTTTCGCACTTGTGTTTAGTGTTGAAAAACCACTTTTCGCACTTGTGTTAGTGTTGAAAAACCACTTTTCGCACTTGTGTGGTGTAGGAAACCACTTTTGCACTTGTATTAGTGTGGAAAAAACACTTTTCACACTTGTGTTAGTGTTGAAAAACGACTTTTCGCACTTGTGTTAGTGTTGAAAAACCACTTTTCGCACTTGTGTTAGTGTTGAAAAACCACTTTTTGCACTTGTCTTGGTGCAGGAAACCACTTTTGCACTTGTAATAGTGTGGAAAAAACACTTTTTGCACTTGTGATAGTGTTGAAAAACCACTTTTCGCACTTGTGTTAGTGTTGAAAAACCACTTTTCGCACTTGTGTTAGTGTTGAAAAACCACTTTTTGCACTTGTGTTGGTGCAGGAAACCACTTTTGCACTTGTATTAGTGTGGACAAAACACTTTTCGCACTTGTGTTAGTGTTGAAAAAACCACTTTTCGCACTTGTGTTAGTGTTGAAAACCACTTTTCGCACTTGTGTTAGTGTTGAAAACCACTTTTCGCACTTGTGTTGGTGCAGGAAACCACTTTTGCACTTGTATTAGTGTGGAAAAACACTTTCGCACTTGTGTTAGTGTTGAAAAACCACTTTTCGCACTTGTGTTAGTGTTGAAAAACCACTTTTCGCACTTGTGTTGGTGCAGGAAACCACTTTTGCACTTGTATTAGTGTGGAAAAAACACTTTTCGCGCTTGTGTTAGTGTTGAAAAACCACTTTTCGCACTTGTGTTAGTGTTGAAAAACCACTTTTCGCACTTGTGTTAGTGTTGAAAAACCACTTTTCGCACTTGTGTTGGTGCAGGAAACCACTTTTGCACTTGTATAGTGTGGAAAAAACACTTTTCGCACTTGTGTAGTGTTGAAAAAACACTTTTCGCACTGCGTTAGTGTTGAAAAACCACTTTTCGCACTTGTGTTAGTGTTGAAAACCACTTTTCGCACTTGTGTTGGTGCAGGAAACCACTTTTGCACTTGTATTAGTGTGGAAAAAACACTTTTCGCACTTGTGTTAGTGTTGAAAAACCACTTTTCGCACTTGTGTTAGTGTTGAAAAACCACTTTTCGCACTTGTGTTGGTGTAGGAAACCACTTTTGCACTTGTATTAGTGTGGAAAAAACACTTTTCACACTTGTGTTAGTGTTGAAAAACGACTTTTCGCACTTGTGTTAGTGTTGAAAAAACCACTTTTCGCACTTGTGTTAGTGTTGAAAAACCACTTTTTGCACTTGTGTTGGTGCAGGAAACACTTTTGCACTTGTATTAGTGTGGACAAAACACTTTTCGCACTTGTGTTAGTGTTGAAAAACCACTTTTCGCACTTGTGTTAGTGTTGAAAAACCACTTTTCGCACTTGTGTTAGTGTTGAAAAACCACTTTTCGCACTTGTGTTGGTGCAGGAAACCACTTTTGCACTTGTATTAGTGTGGAAAAAACACTTTTCGCACTTGTGTTAGTGTTGAAAAACCACTTTTCGCACTTGTGTTAGTGTTGAAAAACCACTTTTCGCACTTGTGTTGGTGCAGGAAACCACTTTTGCACTTGTATTAGTGTGGAAAAAACACTTTTCGCGCTTGTGTTAGTGTTGAAAAACCACTTTTCGCACTTGTGTTAGTGTTGAAAAACCACTTTTCGCACTTGTGTTAGTGTTGAAAAACCACTTTCGCACTTGTGTTGGTGCAGGAAACCACTTTTGCACTTGTATTAGTGTGGAAAAAACACTTTTCGCACTTGTGTTAGTGTTGAAAAATCACTTTTCGCACTTGTGTTAGTGTTGAAAAACCACTTTTCGCACCTGTGGTGTGCAGGAAACCACTTTTGCACTTGTATTAGTGTGGACAAAACACTTTTCGCACTTGTGTTAGTGTTGAAAAACCACTTTTCGCACTTGTGTTAGTGTTGAAAAAACCACTTTTCGCACTTGTGTTAGTGTTGAAAAACCACTTTTCGCACCTTGTGTTGGTTCAGGAAACCACTTTTGCACTTGTATTAGTGTGGAAAATACACTTTTCCGCACTTGTGTTAGTGTTGAAAAACCACTTTTCGCACTTGTGTTAGTGTTGAAAAACCACTTTTCGCACTTGTGTTGGTGCAGGAAACCACTTTTGCACTTGTATTAGTGTGGAAAAAACACTTTTCGCACTTGTGTTAGTGTTGAAAAACCACTTTTCGCACTTGTGTTAGTGTTGAAAAACCACTTTTCGCACTTTTGTTGGTGCAGGAAACCACTTTTGCACTTGTATCAGTGTGGAAAAAAACACTTTTCGCACTTGTGTTAGTGTTGAAAAACCACTTTTCGCACTTGTGTTAGTGTTGAAAACCACTTTTCGCACTTGTGTTAGTGTTGAAAAACCACTTTTCGCACTTGTGTTGGTGCAGGAAACCACTTTTGCACTTGTATTAGTGTGGAAAAAACACTTTTCGCACTTGTGTTAGTGTTGAAAAACCACTTTTCGCACTTGTGTTGGTGCAGGAAACCACTTTTGCACTTGTATTAGTGTGGAAAATACACTTTTCGCACTTGTGTTAGTGTTGAAAAACCACTTTTCGCACTTGTGTTAGTGTTGAAAAACCACTTTTCGCACTTGTGTTGGTGCAGGAAACCACTTTTGCACTTGTATTAGTGTTAGTGTGGAAAAAACACTTTTCGCACTTGTGTTAGTGTTGAAAAACCACTTTTCGCACTTGTGTTAGTGTTGAAAAACCACTTTTCGCACTTTTGTTGGTGCAGGAAACCACTTTTGCACTTGTATTAGTGTGGAAAAAACACTTTTCGCACTTGTGTTAGTGTTGAAAAACCACTTTTCGCACTTGTGTTAGTGTTGAAAAACCACTTTTCGCACTTGTGTTAGTGTTGAAAAACCACTTTTCGCACTTGTGTTGGTGCAGGAAACCACTTTTGCACTTGTATTAGTGTGGAAAAAACACTTTTCGCACTTGTGTTAGTGTTGAAAAACCACTTTTCGCACTTGTGTTAGTGTTGAAAAACCACTTTTCGCACTTCTGTTAGTGATGAAAAACCACTTTTCACACTTGTGTTGGTGCAGGAAACCACTTTTGCACTTGTAATAGTGTGGAAAAAACACTTTTTGCACTTGTGATAGTGTTGAAAAACCACTTTTCGCATTTGTGTTGGTGCAGGAAACCACTTTTGCACTTGTAATAGTGTGGAAAAAACACTTTTTGCACTTGTGATAGTGTTGAAAAACCACTTTTCGCACTTGTGTTAGTGTTGAAAAACCACTTTTCGCACTTGTGTTAGTGTTGAAAAACCACTTTTCGCACTTGTGTTGGTGCAGGAAACCACTTTTGCACTTGTAATAGTGTGGAAAAAACACTTTTTGCACTTGTGATAGTGTTGAAAAACCACTTTTCGCACTTTTGTTGGTGCAGGAAACCACTTTTGCACTTGTATTAGTGTGGAAAAAACACTTTTCGCACTTGTGTTAGTGTTGAAAAACCACTTTTCGCACTTGTGTTAGTGTTGAAAAACCACTTTTCGCACTTGTGTTAGTGTTGAAAAACCACTTTTCGCACTTGTGTTGGTGCAGGAAACCACTTTTGCACTTGTATTAGTGTGGAAAAAACACTTTTCGCACTTGTGTTAGTGTTGAAAAACCACTTTTCGCACTTGTGTTAGTGTTGAAAAACCACTTTTCGCACTTGTGTTAGTGTTGAAAACCCACTTTTCGCACTTGTGTTGGTGTAGGAAACCACTTTTGCACTTATATTAGTGTGGAAAAAACACTTTTCGAACTTGTGTTAGTGTTGAAAAACTACTTTTCGCACTTGTGTTAGTGTTGAAAAACCACTTTTCGCACTTTTGTTAGTGTTGAAAAACCACTTTTTGCACTTGTGTTGGTGCAGGAAACCACTTTTGCACTTGTATTAGTGTGGAAAAAACACTTTTTGCACTTGTGATAGTGTTGAAAAACGACTTTTCGCACTTGTGTTAGTGTTGAAAAACCACTTTTCGCAATTGTGTTAGTGTTGAAAAACCACTTTTCGCACTTGTGTTGGTGCAGGAAACCACTTTTGCACTTGTATTAGTGTGGAAAAAACACTTTTCGCACTTGCGTTAGTGTTGAAAAACCACTTTTCGCACTTGTGTTAGTGTTGAAAAACCACTTTTCGCACTTGTGTTGGTGCAGGAAACCACTTTTGCACTTGTATTAGTGTGGAAAAAACACTTTTCGCACTTGTGTTAGTGTTGAAAAACCACTTTTCGCACTTGTGTTAGTGTTGAAAAACCACTTTTCGCACTTGTGTTGGTGTAGGAAACCACTTTTGCACTTGTATTAGTGTGGAAAAAACACTTTTCACACTTGTGTTAGTGTTGAAAAACCACTTTTCGCACTTGTGTTAGTGTTGAAAAACCACTTTTCGCACTTGTGTTAGTGTTGAAAAACCACTTTTTGCACTTGTCTTGGTGCAGGAAACCACTTTTGCACTTGTAATAGTGTGAAAAAAACACTTTTTGCACTTGTGATAGTGTTGAAAAACCACTTTTCGCACTTGTGTTAGTGTTGAAAAACCACTTTTCGCACTTGTGTTAGTGTTGAAAAACCACTTTTTGCACTTGTGTTGGTGCAGGAAACCACTTTTGCACTTGTATTAGTGTGGACAAAACACTTTTCGCACTTGTGTTAGTGTTGAAAAACCACTTTTCGCACTTGTGTTAGTGTTGAAAAACCACTTTTCGCACTTGTGTTAGTGTTGAAAAACCACATTTCGCACTTGTGTTGGTGCAGGAAACCACTTTTGCACTTGTATGAGTGTGGAAAAAACACTTTTCGCACTTGTGTTAGTGTTGAAAAACCACTTTTCGCACTTGTGTTAGTGTTGAAAAACCACTTTTCGCACTTGTGTTGGTGCAGGAAACCACTTTTGCACTTGTATTAGTGTGGAAAAAACACTTTTCGCACTTGTGTTAGTGTTGAAAAACCACTTTTCGCACTTGTGTTAGTGTTGAAAAACCACTTTTCGCACTTGTGTTGGTGCAGGAAACCACTTTTGCACTTGTATTAGTGTGGAAAAAACACTTTTCGCGCTTGTGTTAGTGTTGAAAAACCACTTTTCGTACTTGTGTTAGTGTTGAAAAACCACTTTTCGCACTTGTGTTAGTGTTGAAAAACCACTTTTCGCACTTGTGTTGGTGCAGGAAACCACTTTTGCACTTCTATTAGTGTGGAAAAAACACTTTTCGCACTTGTGTTAGTGTTGAAAAATCACTTTTCGCACTTGTGTTAGTGTTGAAAAACCACTTTTCGCACCTGTGGTGGTGCAGGAAACCACTTTTGCACTTGTATTAGTGTGGACAAAACACTTTTTGCGCTTGTGTTAGTGTTGAAAAACCACTTTTCGCACTTGTGTTAGTGTTGAAAAACCACTTTTCGCACTTGTGTTAGTGTTGAAAAACCACTTTTCGCACTTGTGTTGGTGCAGGAAACCACTTTTGCACTTGTATTAGTGTGGAAAAAACACTTTTCGCACTTGTGTTAGTGTTGAAAAATCACTTTTCGCACTTGTGTTAGTGTTGAAAAACCACTTTTCGCACCTGTGGTGGTGCAGGAAACCACTTTTGCACTTGTATTAGTGTGGACAAAACACTTTTCGCACTTGTGTTAGTGTTGAAAAACCACTTTTCGCACTTGTGTTAGTGTTGAAAAACCACTTTTCGCACTTGTGTTAGTGTTGAAAAACCACTTTTCGCACTTGTGTTGGTTCAGGAAACAACACTTTTGCACTTGTATTAGTGTGGAAAATACACTTTTCGCACTTGTGTTAGTGTTGAAAAACCACTTTTCGCACTTGTGTTAGTGTTGAAAAACCACTTTTCGCACTTGTGTTGGTGCAGGAAACCACTTTTGCACTTGTATTAGTGTGGAAAAAACACTTTTCGCACTTGTGTTAGTGTTGAAAAACCACTTTTCGCACTTGTGTTAGTGTTGAAAAACCACTTTTCGCACTTTTGTTGGTGCAGGAAACCACTTTTGCACTTGTATCAGTGTGGAAAAAACACTTTTCGCACTTGTGTTAGTGTTGAAAAACCACTTTTCGCACTTGTGTTAGTGTTGAAAAACCACTTTTCGCACTTGTGTTAGTGTTGAAAACACTTGTGTTAGTGTTGAAAAACCACTTTTCGCACTTGTGTTGGTGCAGGAAACCACTTTTGCACTTGTATTAGTGTGGAAAAAACACTTTTCGCACTTGTGTTAGTGTTGAAAAACCACTTTTCGCACTTGTGTTGGTGCAGGAAACCACTTTTGCACTTGTATTAGTGTGGAAAATACACTTTTCGCACTTGTGTTAGTGTTGAAAAACCACTTTTCGCACTTGTGTTAGTGTTGAAAAACCACTTTTCGCACTTGTGTTGGTGCAGGAAACCACTTTTGCACTTGTATTAGTGTGGAAAAAACACTTTTCGCACTTGTGTTAGTGTTGAAAAACCACTTTTCGCACTTGTGTTAGTGTTGAAAAACCACTTTTCGCACTTTTGTTGGTGCAGGAAACCACTTTTGCACTTGTATTAGTGTGGAAAAAACACTTTTCGCACTTGTGTTAGTGTTGAAAAACCACTTTTCGCACTTGTGTTAGTGTTGAAAAAACCACTTTTCGCACTTGTGTTAGTGTTGAAAAACCACTTTTCGCACTTGTGTTGGTGCAGGAAACCACTTTTGCACTTGTATTAGTGTGGAAAAAACACTTTTCGCACTTGTGTTAGTGTTGAAAAAACCACTTTTCGCACTTGTGTTAGTGTTGAAAAACCACTTTTCGCACTTCTGTTAGTGATGAAAAACCACTTTTCACACTTGTGTTGGTGCAGGAAACCACTTTTGCACTTGTAATAGTGTGGAAAAAAACACTTTTTTGCACTTGTGATAGTGTTGAAAAACCACTTTTCGCATTTGTGTTGGTGCAGGAAACCACTTTTGCACTTGTAATAGTGTGGAAAAAAACACTTTTTGCACTTGTGATAGTGTTGAAAAACCACTTTTCGCACTTGTGTTAGTGTTGAAAAACCACTTTTCGCACTTGTGTTAGTGTTGAAAAACCACTTTTCGCACTTGTGTTGGTGCAGGAAACCACTTTTGCACTTGTAATAGTGTGGAAAAAAACACTTTTTGCACTTGTGATAGTGTTGAAAAACCACTTTTCGCACTTTTGTTGGTGCAGGAAACCACTTTTGCACTTGTATTAGTGTGGAAAAAACACTTTTCGCACTTGTGTTAGTGTTGAAAAACCACTTTTCGCACTTGTGTTAGTGTTGAAAAACCACTTTTCGCACTTGTGTTAGTGTTGAAAAACCACTTTTCGCACTTGTGTTGGTGCAGGAAACCACTTTTGCACTTGTATTAGTGTTGAAAAAAACACTTTTCGCACTTGTGTTAGTGTTGAAAAACCACTTTTCGCACTTGTGTTAGTGTTGAAAAACCACTTTTCGCACTTGTGTTAGTGTTGAAAACCCACTTTTCGCACTTGTGTTGGTGTAGGAAACCACTTTTGCACTTATATTAGTGTGGAAAAAAACACTTTTTCGAACTTGTGTTAGTGTTGAAAAACTACTTTTCGCACTTGTGTTAGTGTTGAAAAACCACTTTTCGCACTTTTTGTTAGTGTTGAAAAACCACTTTTTGCACTTGTGTTGGTGCAGGAAACCACTTTTGCACTTGTATTAGTGTGGAAAAAACACTTTTTGCACTTGTGATAGTGTTGAAAAACGACTTTTCGCACTTGTGTTAGTGTTGAAAAAACCACTTTTCGCAATTGTGTTAGTGTTGAAAAACCACTTTTCGCACTTGTGTTGGTGCAGGAAACCACTTTTGCACTTGTATTAGTGTGGAAAAAACACTTTTCGCACTTGCGTTAGTGTTGAAAAACCACTTTTCGCACTTGTGTTAGTGTTGAAAAACCACTTTTCGCACTTGTGTTGGGTGCAGGAAACCACTTTTGCACTTGTATTAGTGTGGAAAAAAACACTTTTCGCACTTGTGTTAGTGTTGAAAAAACCACTTTTTCGCACTTGTGTTAGTGTTGAAAAACCACTTTTCGCACTTGTGTTGGTGTAGGAAACCACTTTTGCACTTGTATTAGTGTGGAAAAAACACTTTTCACACTTGTGTTAGTGTTGAAAAAACCACTTTTCGCACTTGTGTTAGTGTTGAAAAACCACTTTTCGCACTTGTGTTAGTGTTGAAAAAACCACTTTTTGCACTTGTCCTTGGTGCAGGAAACCACTTTTGCACTTGTAATAGTGTGAAAAAAAACACTTTTTTGCACTTGTGATAGTGTTGAAAAACCACTTTTCGCACTTGTGTTAGTGTTGAAAAACCACTTTTCGCACTTGTGTTAGTGTTGAAAAACCACTTTTTGCACTTGTGTTGGTGCAGGAAACCACTTTTGCACTTGTATTAGTGTGGACAAAACACTTTTCGCACTTGTGTTAGTGTTGAAAAAACCACTTTTCGCACTTGTGTTAGTGTTGAAAAAACCACTTTTCGCACTTGTGTTAGTGTTGAAAAACCACATTTCGCACTTGTGTTGGTGCAGGAAACCACTTTTGCACTTGTATGAGTGTGGAAAAAAACACTTTTCGCACTTGTGTTAGTGTTGAAAAACCACTTTTCGCACTTGTGTTAGTGTTGAAAAACCACTTTTCGCACTTGTGTTGGTGCAGGAAACCACTTTTGCACTTGTATTAGTGTGGAAAAAACACTTTTTCGCACTTGTGTTAGTGTTGAAAAAACCACTTTTCGCACTTGTGTTAGTGTTGAAAAAACCACTTTTCGCACTTGTGTTGGTGCAGGAAACCACTTTTGCACTTGTATTAGTGTGGAAAAAACACTTTTCGCGCTTGTGTTAGTGTTGAAAAACCACTTTTCGTACTTGTGTTAGTGTTGAAAAACCACTTTTCGCACTTGTGTTAGTGTTGAAAAAACCACTTTTCGCACTTGTGTTGGTGCAGGAAACCACTTTTGCACTTCTATTAGTGTGGAAAAAACACTTTTCGCACTTGTGTTAGTGTTGAAAAAATCACTTTTCGCACTTGTGTTAGTGTTGAAAAACCACTTTTCGCACCTGTGGTGGTGCAGGAAACCACTTTTGCACTTGTATTAGTGTGGACAAAACACTTTTTTGCACTTGTGTTCGTGTTGAAAAACCACTTTTCGCACTTGTGTTAGTGTTGAAAAACCACTTTTCACACTTGTGTTAGTGTTGAAAAACCACTTTTCGCACTTGTGTTGGTGCAGGAAACCACTTTTGCACTTGTATTAGTGTGGAAAATACACTTTTCGCACTTGTGTTAGTGTTGAAAAACCACTTTTCGCACTTGTGTTAGTGTTGAAAAAACCACTTTTCGCACTTGTGTTGGTGCAGGAAACCACTTTTGCACTTGTATTAGTGTGGAAAAAACACTTTTCGCACTTGTGTTAGTGTTGAAAAAACCAATTTTCGCACTTGTGTTAGTGTTGAAAAACCACTTTTCGCACTTTTGTTGGTGCAGGAAACCACTTTTGCACTTGTATTAGTGTGGAAAAAACACTTTTTCGCACTTGTGTTAGTGTTGAAAAACCACTTTTCGCACTTGTGTTAGTGTTGAAAAACCACTTTTCGCACTTGTGTTAGTGTTGAAAAACCACTTTTCGCACTTGTGTTGGTGCAGGAAACCACTTTTGCACTTGTATTAGTGTGGAAAAAAACACTTTTCGCACTTGTGTTAGTGTTGAAAAACCACTTTTCGCACTTGTGTCAGTGTTGAAAAACCACTTTTCGCACTTGTGTTAGTGTTGAAAACCCACTTTTCGCACTTGTGTTGGTGTAGGACCACTTTTGCACTTATATTAGTGTGGAAAAAACACTTTTCGAACTTGTGTTAGTGTTGAAAAACCACTTTTCGCACTTGTGTTAGTGTTGAAAAACCACTTTTCGCACTTTTGTTAGTGTTGAAAAACCACTTTTCGCACTTGTGTTGGTGCAGGAAACCACTTTTGCACTTGTATTAGTGTGGAAAAAACACTTTTTGCACTTGTGATAGTGTTGAAAAAAACGACTTTTCGCACTTGTGTTAGTGTTGAAAAACCACTTTTCGCAATTGTGTTAGTGTTGAAAAACCACTTTTCGCACTTGTGTTGGTGCAGGAAACCACTTTTGCACTTGTATTAGTGTGGAAAAAACACTTTTCGCACTTGCGTTAGTGTTGAAAAACCACTTTTCGCACTTGTGTTAGTGTTGAAAAACCACTTTTCGCACTTGTGTTGGTGCAGGAAACCACTTTTGCACTTGTATTAGTGTGGAAAAAAACACTTTTCGCACTTGTGTTAGTGTTGAAAAACCACTTTTTGCACTTGTGTTAGTGTTGAAAAAACCACTTTTCGCACTTGTGTTGGTGTAGGAAACCACTTTTGCACTTGTATTAGTGTGGAAAAAAACACTTTTCACACTTGTGTTAGTGTTGAAAAACCACTTTTCGCACTTGTGTTAGTGTTGAAAAACCACTTTTCGCACTTGTGTTAGTGTTGAAAAACCACTTTTTGCACTTGTCTTGGTGCAGGAAACCACTTTTGCACTTGTAATAGTGTGGAAAAAACACTTTTTGCACTTGTGATAGTGTTGAAAAACCACTTTTCGCACTTGTGTTAGTGTTGAAAAACCACTTTTCGCACTTGTGTTAGTGTTGAAAAACCACTTTTTGCACTTGTGTTGGTGCAGGAAACCACTTTTGCACTTGTATTAGTGTGGACAAAACACTTTTCGCACTTGTGTTAGTGTTGAAAAACCACTTTTCGCACTTGTGTTAGTGTTGAAAAACCACTTTTCGCACTTGTGTTAGTGTTGAAAAAAACCACATTTCGCACTTGTATTAGTGTGGACAAAACACTTTTCGCACTTGTGTTAGTGTTGAAAAAACCACTTTTCGCACTTGTGTTAGTGTTGAAAAACCACTTTTCGCTCTTGTGTTGGTGCAGGAAACCACTTTTGCACTTGTATTAGTGTGGAAAAAACACTTTTCGCACTTGTGTTAGTGTTGAAAAACCACTTTTCGCACTTGTGTTAGTGTTGAAAAACCACTTTTCGCACTTGTGTTGGTGCAGGAAACCACTTTTGCACTTGTATTAGTGTGGAAAAAAACACTTTTCGCGCTTGTGTTAGTGTTGAAAAACCACTTTTCGCACTTGTGTTAGTGTTGAAAAACCACTTTTCGCACTTGTGTTAGTGTTGAAAAACCACTTTTCGCACTTGTGTTGGTGCAGGAAACCACTTTTGCACTTGTATTAGTGTGGAAAAAACACTTTTCGCACTTGTGTTAGTGTTGAAAAAACCACTTTTCGCACTTGTGTTAGTGTTGAAAAAACCACTTTTCGCACTTGTGTTAGTGTTGAAAAAACCACATTTCGCACTTGTGTTGGTGCAGGAAACCACTTTTGCACTTGTATGAGTGTGGAAAAAACACTTTTCGCACTTGTGTTAGTGTTGAAAAACCACTTTTCGCACTTTGTGTTAGTGTTGAAAAAACCACTTTTCGCACTTGTGTTGGTGCAGGAAACCACTTTTGCACTTGTATTAGTGTGGAAAAAACACTTTTCGCACTTGTGTTAGTGTTGAAAAACCACTTTTCGCACTTGTGTTAGTGTTGAAAAACCACTTTTCGCACTTGTGTTGGTGCAGGAAACCACTTTTGCACTTGTATTAGTGTGGAAAAAACACTTTTCGCGCTTGTGTTAGTGTTGAAAAACCACTTTTCGTACTTGTGTTAGTGTTGAAAAACCACTTTTCGCACTTGTGTTAGTGTTGAAAAAACCACTTTTCGCACTTGTGTTGGTGCAGGAAACCACTTTTGCACTTCTATTAGTGTGGAAAAAAACACTTTTCGCACTTGTGTTAGTGTTGAAAAATCACTTTTCGCACTTGTGTTAGTGTTGAAAAACCACTTTTCGCACCTGTGGTGGTGCAGGAAACCACTTTTGCACTTGTATTAGTGTGGACAAAACACTTTTTGCACTTGTGTTCGTGTTGAAAAACCACTTTTCGCACTTGTGTTAGTGTTGAAAAAACCACTTTTCACACTTGTGTTAGTGTTGAAAAAACCACTTTTCGCACTTGTGTTGGTGCAGGAAACCACTTTTGCACTTGTATTAGTGTGGAAAATACACTTTTCGCACTTGTGTTAGTGTTGAAAAAACCACTTTTCGCACTTGTGTTAGTGTTGAAAAACCACTTTTCGCACTTGTGTTGGTGCAGGAAACCACTTTTGCACTTGTATTAGTGTGGAAAAAACACTTTTCGCACTTGTGTTAGTGTTGAAAAACCAAATTTCGCACTTGTGTTAGTGTTGAAAAACCACTTTTCGCACTTTTGTTGGTGCAGGAAACCACTTTTGCACTTGTATTAGTGTGGAAAAAAACACTTTTCGCACTTGTGTTAGTGTTGAAAAACCACTTTTCGCACTTGTGTTAGTGTTGAAAAACCACTTATCGCACTTGTGTTAGTGTTGAAAAAACCACTTTTCGCACTTGTGTTGGTGCAGGAAACCACTTTTGCACTTGTATTAGTGTGGAAAAAACACTTTTCGCACTTGTGTTAGTGTTGAAAAACCACTTTTCGCACTTGTGTTAGTGTTGAAAAACCACTTTTCGCACTTGTGTTAGTGTTGAAAACCCACTTTTCGCACTTGTGTTGGTGTAGGACCACTTTTGCACTTATATTAGTGTGGAAAAAAACACTTTTCGAACTTGTGTTAGTGTTGAAAAACCACTTTTCGCACTTGTGTTAGTGTTGAAAAACCACTTTTCGCACTTTTGTTAGTGTTGAAAAAACCACTTTTCGCACTTGTGTTGGTGCAGGAAACCACTTTTGCACTTGTATTAGTGTGGAAAAAAACACTTTTTGCACTTGTGATAGTGTTGAAAAACGACTTTTCG
Organism: Myxine glutinosa; assembly: GCF_964187855.1. Taxonomy (NCBI): domain Eukaryota; kingdom Metazoa; phylum Chordata; class Myxini; order Myxiniformes; family Myxinidae; genus Myxine; species Myxine glutinosa. The sequence continues at coordinate 42,543 of NW_027617644.1, read as the reverse complement.
CACTTGTGTTAGTGTTGAAAAACCACTTTTCGCAATTGTGTTAGTGTTGAAAAACCACTTTTCGCACTTGTGTTGTTGCAGGAAACCACTTTTTGCACTTGTATTAGTGTGGAAAAAACACTTTTCGCACTTGCGTTAGTGTTGAAAAACCACTTTTCGCACTTGTGTTAGTGTTGAAAAACCACTTTTCGCACTTGTGTTGGTGCAGGAAACCACTTTTGCACTTGTATTAGTGTGGAAAAAAACACTTTTCGCACTTGTGTTAGTGTTGAAAAACCACTTTTTGCACTTGTGTTAGTGTTGAAAAACCACTTTTCGCACTTGTGTTGGTGTAGGAAACCACTTTTGCACTTGTATTAGTGTGGAAAAAACACTTTTCACACTTGTGTTAGTGTTGAAAAACCACTTTTCGCACTTGTGTTAGTGTTGAAAAAACCACTTTTCGCACTTGTGTTAGTGTTGAAAAAACCACTTTTTGCACTTGTCTTGGTGCAGGAAACCACTTTTTGCACTTGTAATAGTGTGGAAAAAACACTTTTTGCACTTGTGATAGTGTTGAAAAAACCACTTTTCGCACTTGTGTTAGTGTTGAAAAAACCACTTTTCGCACTTGTGTTAGTGTTGAAAAAAACCACTTTTTGCACTTGTGTTGGTGCAGGAAAACCACTTTTGCACTTGTATTAGTGTGGACAAAACACTTTTCGCACTTGTGTTAGTGTTGAAAAACCACTTTGCGCACTTGTGTTAGTGTTGAAAAAACCACTTTTCGCACTTGTGTTAGTGTTGAAAAACCACATTTCGCACTTGTGTTGGTGCAGGAAACCACTTTTGCACTTGTATTAGTGTGGAAAAAACACTTTTCGCACTTGTGTTAGTGTTGAAAAAACCACTTTTCGCACTTGTGTTAGTGTTGAAAAACCACTTTTCGCTCTTGTGTTGGTGCAGGAAACCACTTTTGCACTTGTAATTAGTGTGGAAAAAACACTTTTCGCACTTGTGTTAGTGTTGAAAAACCACTTTTCGCACTTGTGTTAGTGTTGAAAAAACCACTTTTCGCACTTGTGTTGGTGCAGGAAACCACTTTTTGCACTTGTATTAGTGTGGAAAAAACACTTTTCGCGCTTGTGTTAGTGTTGAAAAACCACTTTTCGCACTTGTGTTAGTGTTGAAAAAACCACTTTTCGCACTTGTGTTAGTGTTGAAAAACCACTTTTCGCACTTGTGTTGGTGCAGGAAACCACTTTTGCACTTGTATTAGTGTGGAAAAAAACACTTTTCGCACTTGTGTTAGTGTTGAAAAAATCACTTTTCGCACTTGTGTTAGTGTTGAAACACCACTTTTCGCACTTGTGTTGGTGCAGGAAACCACAGTGGCACTTGTATTAGTGTGGAAAAAAACACTTTTTGCACTTGTGATAGTGTTGAAAAACCACTTTTCGCACTTATGTTAGTGTTGAAAAACCACTTTTTGCACTTGTGTTAGTGTTGAAAAACCACTTTTCGCACTTGTGTTGGTGCAGGAAACCACTTTTGCACTTGTATTAGTGTGGAAAAAAACACTTTTCGCACTTGTGTTAGTGTTGAAAAAACCACTTTTCGCACTTGTGTTAGTGTTGAAAAACCACTTTTCGCACTTGTGTTGGTGCAGGAAACCACTTTTGCACTTGTATTAGTGTGGAAAAAACACTTTTTGCACTTGTGATAGTGTTGAAAAACCACTTTTCGCACTTGTGTTAGTGTTGAAAAACCACTTTTTGCACTTGTGTTAGTGTTGAAAAACCATTTTTCGCACTTGCGTTGGTGCAGGAAACCACTTTTGCACTTGTATTAGTGTGGAAAAAAACACTTTTCGCACTTGTGTTAGCGTTGAAAAACCACTTTTTCGCACTTGTGTTAGTGTTGAAAAACCACTTTTCGCACTTGTGTTGGTGCAGGAAACCACTTTTGCACTTGTATTAGTGTGGAAAAAACACTTTTCGCACTTGTGTTAGTGTTGAAAAACCACTTTTCCCACTTGTGTTAGTGTTGAAAAACCACATTTCGCACTTGTGTTAGTGTTGAAAAAACCACTTTTCGCACTTGTGTTGGTGCAGGAAACCACTTTTGCACTTGTAATAGTGTGGAAAAAACACTTTTTGCACTTGTGATAGTGTTGAAAAACCACTTTTCGCACTTGTGTTAGTGTTGAAAAAACCACTTTTCGCACTTGTGTTAGTGTTGAAAAAACCACTTTTCGCACCTGTGGTGGTGCAGGAAACCACTTTTGCACTTGTATTAGTGTGGACAAAACACTTTTCGCACTTGTGTTAGTGTTGAAAAAGCACTTTTCGCACTTGTGTTAGTGTTGAAAAAACCACTTTTCGCACTTGTGTTAGTGTTGAAAAACCACTTTTCGCACTTGTGTTGGTGCAGGAAACCACTTTTGCACTTGTATTAGTGTGGAAAAAACACTTTTCGCACTTGTGTTGGTGCAGGTAACCACTTTTGCACTTGTATTAGTGGAGAAAAAAACACTTTTTGCACATGTGATAGTGTTGAAAAACCACTTTTCGCACTTGTGTTAGTGTTGAAAAACCACTTTTCGCACTTGTGTTAGTGTTGAAAAACCACTTTTTCGCACTTGTGTTGGTGCAGGAAACCACTTTTGCACTTGTAATAGTGTGGAAAAAACACTTTTTTGCACTTGTGATAGTGTTGAAAAACCACTTGTCGCACTTGTGTTAGTGTTGAAAAAACCACTTTTCGCACTTGTGTTAGTGTTGAAAAACCACTTTTCGCACCTGTGGTGGTGCAGGAAACCACTTTTGCACTTGTATTAGTGTGGACAAAACTCTTTTCGCACTTGTGTTAGTGTTGAAAAAGCACTTTTCGCACTTGTGTTAGTGTTGAAAAAACCACTTTTCGCACTTGTGTTAGTGTTGAAAAACCACTTTTCGCACTTGTGTTGGTGCAGGAAACCACTTTTGCACTTGTATTAGTGTGGAAAAACACTTTTCGCACTTGTGTTTAGTGTTGAAAAAACCACTTTTCGCACTTGTGTTAGTGTTGAAAAACCACTTTTCGCACTTGTGTTAGTGTTGAAAAACCACTTTTCGCACTTGTGTTGGTGCAGGAAAACCACTTTTGCACTTGTATTAGTGTGGAAAAAAACACTTTACGCACTTGTATTAGTGTTGAAAAACCACTTTTCGCACTTGTGTTAGTGTTGAAAAACCACTTTTCGCACTTGTGTTAGTGTTGAAAAACCACTTTTCGCACTTGTGTTGGTGCAGGTAACCACTTTTGCACTTGTATTAGTGGAGAAAAAACACTTTTTGCACATGTGATAGTGTTGAAAAACCACTTTTCGCACTTGTGTTAGTGTTGAAAAACCACTTTTCGCACTTGTGTTAGTGTTGAAAAACCACTTTTCGCACTTGTGTTGGTGCAGGAAACCACTTTTGCACTTGTAATAGTGTGGAAAAAAACACTTTTTGCACTTGTGATAGTGTTGAAAAACCACTTTTCGCACTTGTGTTAGTGTTGAAAAACCACTTTTCGCACTTGTGTTAGTGTTGAAAAACCACTTTTCGCACCTGTGTTGGTGCAGGGAACCACTTTTCACTTGTATTAGTGTGGACAAAACACTTTTCACACTTGTGTTAGTGTTGAAAAACCACTTTTCGCACTTGTGTTAGTGTTGAAAAACCACTTTTCGCACTTGTGTTAGTGTTGAAAAACCACTTTTCGCACTTGTGTTGGTGCAGGAAACCACTTTTGCACTTGTATTAGTGTGGAAAATACACTTTTCGCACTTGTGTTAGTGTTGAAAAACCACTTTTCGCACTTGTGTTAGTGTTGAAAAACCACTTTTCGCACTTGTGTTCGTGCAGGAAACCACTTTTGCACTTGTATTAGTGTGGAAAAAAACACTTTTCGCACTTGTGTTAGTGTTGAAAAACCACTTTTCGCACTTGTGTTAGTGTTGAAAAACCACTTTTCGCACTTTTGTTGGTGCAGGAAACCACTTTTGCACTTGTATTAGTGTGGAAAAAACACTTTTCGCACTTGTGTTAGTGTTGAAAAACCACTTTTCGCACTTGTGTTAGTGTTGAAAAACCACTTTTCGCACTTGTGTTAGTGTTGAAAAACCACTTTTCGCACTTGTGTTGGTGCAGCAAACCACTTTTGCACTTGTATTAGTGTGGAAAAAACACTTTTCGCACTTGTGTTAGTGTTGAAAAACCACTTTTCGCACTTGTGTTAGTGTTGAAAAACCACTTTTCGCACTTGTGTTAGTGTTGAAAAACCACTTTTCGCACTTGTGTTGGTGTAGGAAACCACTTTTGCACTTGTATTAGTGTGGAAAAAAACACTTTTCGAACTTGTGTTAGTGTTGAAAAACCACTTTTCGCACTTGTGTTAGTGTTGACAAACCACTTTTCGCACTTGTGTTAGTGTTGAAAAACCACTTTTCGCACTTGTGTTGGTGCAGGAAACCACTTTTGCACTTGTATTAGTGTGGAAAACCACTTTTCGTACTTGTGTTAGTGTTGAAAAACCACTTTTCGCACTTGTGTTGGTGCAGGAAACCACTTTTGCACTTGTATTAGTGTGGAAAAAACACTTTTCGCACTTGTGTTAGTGTTGAAAAACCACTTTTCGCACTTGTGTTAGTGTTGAAAAACCACTTTTCGCACTTGTGTTAGTGTTGAAAACCCACTTTTCGCACTTGTGTTGGTGTAGGAAACCACTTTTGCACTTATATTAGTGTGGAAAAAACACTTTTCGAACTTGTGTTAGTGTTGAAAAACCACTTTTCGCACTTGTGTTGGTGTTGAAAAACCACTTTTCGCACTTTTGTTAGTGTTGAAAAACCACTTTTCGCACTTGTGTTGGTGCAGGAAACCACTTTTGCACTTGTATTAGTGTGGAAAAAACACTTTTTGCACTTGTGATAGTGTTGAAAAACGACTTTTCGCACTTGTGTTAGTGTTGAAAAACCACTTTTCGCAATTGTGTTAGTGTTGAAAAACCACTTTTCGCACTTGTGTTGGTGCAGGAAACCACTTTTGCACTTGTATTAGTGTGGAAAAAACACTTTTCGCACTTGTGTTGGTGCAGGTAACCACTTTTGCACTTGTATTAGTGGAGAAAAAACACTTTTTGCACATGTGATAGTGTTGAAAAACCATGTTTCGCACTTGTGTTAGTGTTGAAAAACCACTTTTCGCACTTGTGTTGGTGCAGGAAACCACTTTTGCACTTGTATTAGTGTGGAAAAAAACACTTTTCGCACTTGTGTTAGTGTTGAAAAACCACTTTTCGCACTTGTGTTAGTGTTGAAAAACCACTTTTTGCACTTGTGTTAGTGTTGAAAAACCACTTTTCGCACTTGTGTTGGTGCAGGAAACCACTTTTGCACTTGTATTAGTGTGGAAAAAACACTTTTCGCACTTGTGTTAGTGTTGAAAAACCACTTTTCGCACTTGTGTTAGTGTTGAAAAACACTTTTCGCACTTGTGTTGGTGCAGGAAACCACTTTTGCACTTGTGATAGTGTTGAAAAACCACTTTTCGCACTTGTGTTAGTGTTGAAAAACCACTTTTTGCACTTGTGTTAGTGTTGAAAAACCATTTTTCGCACTTGCGTTGGTGCAGGAAACCACTTTTGCACTTGTATTAGTGTGGAAAAACCACTTTTCGCACTTGTGTTAGTGTTGAAAAACCACTTTTCGCACTTGTGTTAGTGTTGAAAAACCACTTTTCGCACTTGTGTTGGTGCAGGAAACCACTTTTGCACTTGTATTAGTGTGGAAAAAACACTTTTCGCACTTGTGTTAGTGTTGAAAAACCACTTTTCCCACTTGGGTTAGTGTTGAAAAACCACATTTCGCACTTGTGTTAGTGTTGAAAAACCACTTTTCGCACTTGTGTTGGTGCAGGAAACCACTTTTGCACTTGTAATAGTGTGGAAAAAACACTTTTTGCACTTGTGATAGTGTTGAAAAACCACTTTTCGCACTTGTGTTAGTGTTGAAAAACCACTTTTCGCACTTGTGTTAGTGTTGAAAAACCACTTTTCGCACCTGTGGTGGTGCAGGAAACCACTTTTGCACTTGTATTAGTGTGGACAAAACACTTTTCGCACTTGTGTTAGTGTTGAAAAAGCACTTTTCGCACTTGTGTTAGTGTTGAAAAACCACTTTTCGCACTTGTGTTAGTGTTGAAAAACCACTTTTCGCACTTGTGTTGGTGCAGGAAACCACTTTTGCACTTGTATTAGTGTGGAAAAACACTTTTCGCACTTGTGTTGGTGCAGGTAACCACTTTTGCACTTGTATTAGTGGAGAAAAAACACTTTTTGCACATGTGATAGTGTTGAAAAACCACTTTTCGCACTTGTGTTAGTGTTGAAAAACCACTTTTCGCACTTGTGTTAGTGTTGAAAAACCACTTTTCGCACTTGTGTTGGTGCAGGAAACCACTTTTGCACTTGTAATAGTGTGGGAAAAACACTTTTTGCACTTGTGATAGTGTTGAAAAACCACTTGTCGCACTTGTGTTAGTGTTGAAAAACCACTTTTCGCACTTGTGTTAGTGTTGAAAAACCACTTTTCGCACCTGTGGTGGTGCAGGAAACCACTTTTGCACTTGTATTAGTGTGGACAAAACTCTTTTCGCACTTGTGTTAGTGTTGAAAAAGCACTTTTCGCACTTGTGTTAGTGTTGAAAAACCACTTTTCGCACTTGTGTTAGTGTTGAAAAACCACTTTTCGCACTTGTGTTGGTGCAGGAAACCACTTTTGCACTTGTATTAGTGTGGAAAAACACTTTTCGCACTTGTGTTAGTGTTGAAAAACCACTTTTCGCACTTGTGTTAGTGTTGAAAAACCACTTTTCGCACTTGTGTTAGTGTTGAAAAACCACTTTTCGCACTTGTGTTGGTGCAGGAAACCACTTTTGCACTTGTATTAGTGTGGAAAAAACACTTTACGCACTTGTATTAGTGTTGAAAAACCACTTTTCGCACTTGTGTTAGTGTTGAAAAACCACTTTTCGCACTTGTGTTAGTGTTGGAAAACCACTTTTCGCACTTGTGTTGGTGCAGGTAACCACTTTTGCACTTGTATTAGTGGAGAAAAAACACTTTTTGCACATGTGATAGTGTTGAAAAACCACTTTTCGCACTTGTGTTAGTGTTGAAAAACCACTTTTCGCACTTGTGTTAGTGTTGAAAAACCACTTTTCGCACTTGTGTTGGTGCAGGAAACCACTTTTGCACTTGTAATAGTGTGGAAAAAAACACTTTTTGCACTTGTGATAGTGTTGAAAAACCACTTTTCGCACTTGTGTTAGTGTTGAAAAACCACTTTTCGCACTTGTGTTAGTGTTGAAAAACCACTTTTCGCACCTGTGTTGGTGCAGGGAACCACTTTTCACTTGTATTAGTGTGGACAAAACACTTTTCACACTTGTGTTAGTGTTGAAAAACCACTTTTCGCACTTGTGTTAGTGTTGAAAAACCACTTTTCGCACTTGTGTTAGTGTTGAAAAACCACTTTTCGCACTTGTGTTGGTGCAGGAAACCACTTTTGCACTTGTATTAGTGTGGAAAATACACTTTTCGCACTTGTGTTAGTGTTGAAAAACCACTTTTCGCACTTGTGTTAGTGTTGAAAAACCACTTTTCGCACTTGTGTTCGTGCAGGAAACCACTTTTGCACTTGTATTAGTGTGGAAAAAACACTTTTCGCACTTGTGTTAGTGTTGAAAAACCACTTTTCGCACTTGTGTTAGTGTTGAAAAACCACTTTTCGCACTTTTGTTGGTGCAGGAAACCACTTTTGCACTTGTATTAGTGTGGAAAAAACACTTTTCGCACTTGTGTTAGTGTTGAAAAACCACTTTTCGCACTTGTGTTAGTGTTGAAAAACCACTTTTCGCACTTGTGTTAGTGTTGAAAAACCACTTTTCGCACTTGTGTTGGTGCAGGAAACCACTTTTGCACTTGTATTAGTGTGGAAAAAACACGTTTCGCACTTGTGTTAGTGTTGAAAAACCACTTTTCGCACTTGTGTTAGTGTTGAAAAACCACTTTTCGCACTTGTGTTAGTGTTGAAAAACCACTTTTCGCACTTGTGTTGGTGTAGGAAACCACTTTTGCACTTGTATTAGTGTGGAAAAAAACACTTTTCGAACTTGTGTTAGTGTTGAAAAACCACTTTTCGCACTTGTGTTAGTGTTGACAAACCACTTTTCGCACTTGTGTTCGTGTTGAAAAACCACTTTTCGCACTTGTGTTGGTGCAGGAAACCACTTTTGCACTTGTATTAGTGTGGAAAACCACTTTTCGTACTTGTGTTAGTGTTGAAAAACCACTTTTCGCACTTGTGTTGGTGCAGGAAACCACTTTTGCACTTGTATTAGTGTGGAAAAAACACTTTTCGCACTTGTGTTAGTGTTGAAAAACCACTTTTCGCACTTGTGTTAGTGTTGAAAAACCACTTTTCGCACTTGTGTTAGTGTTGAAAACCCACTTTTCGCACTTGTGTTGGTGTAGGAAACCACTTTTGCACTTATATTAGTGTGGAAAAAACACTTTTCGAACTTGTGTTAGTGTTGAAAAACCACTTTTCGCACTTGTGTTAGTGTTGAAAAACCACTTTTCGCACTTTTGTTAGTGTTGAAAAACCACTTTTCGCACTTGTGTTGGTGCAGGAAACCACTTTTGCACTTGTATTAGTGTGGAAAAAACACTTTTTGCACTTGTGATAGTGTTGAAAAACGACTTTTCGCACTTGTGTTAGTGTTGAAAAACCACTTTTCGCAATTGTGTTAGTGTTGAAAAACCACTTTTCGCACTTGTGTTGGTGCAGGAAACCACTTTTGCACTTGTATTAGTGTGGAAAAAACACTTTTCGCACTTGCGTTAGTGTTGAAAAACCACTTTTCGCACTTGTGTTAGTGTTGAAAAACCACTTTTCGCACCTGTGGTGGTGCAGGAAACCACTTTTGCACTTGTATTAGTGTGGACAAAACACTTTTCGCACTTGTGTTAGTGTTGAAAAAGCACTTTTCGCACTTGTGTTAGTGTTGAAAAACCACTTTTCGCACTTGTGTTAGTGTTGAAAAACCACTTTTCGCACTTGTGTTGGTGCAGGAAACCACTTTTGCACTTGTATTAGTGTGGAAAAACACTTTTCGCACTTGTGTTGGTGCAGGTAACCACTTTTGCACTTGTATTAGTGGAGAAAAAACACTTTTTGCACATGTGATAGTGTTGAAAAACCACTTTTCGCACTTGTGTTAGTGTTGAAAAACCACTTTTCGCACTTGTGTTAGTGTTGAAAAACCACTTTTCGCACTTGTGTTGGTGCAGGAAACCACTTTTGCACTTGTAATAGTGTGGGAAAAACACTTTTTGCACTTGTGATAGTGTTGAAAAACCACTTGTCGCACTTGTGTTAGTGTTGAAAAACCACTTTTCGCACTTGTGTTAGTGTTGAAAAACCACTTTTCGCACCTGTGGTGGTGCAGGAAACCACTTTTGCACTTGTATTAGTGTGGACAAAACTCTTTTCGCACTTGTGTTAGTGTTGAAAAAGCACTTTTCGCACTTGTGTTAGTGTTGAAAAACCACTTTTCGCACTTGTGTTAGTGTTGAAAAACCACTTTTCGCACTTGTGTTGGTGCAGGAAACCACTTTTGCACTTGTATTAGTGTGGAAAAACACTTTTCGCACTTGTGTTAGTGTTGAAAAACCACTTTTCGCACTTGTGTTAGTGTTGAAAAACCACTTTTCGCACTTGTGTTAGTGTTGAAAAACCACTTTTCGCACTTGTGTTGGTGCAGGAAACCACTTTTGCACTTGTATTAGTGTGGAAAAAACACTTTACGCACTTGTATTAGTGTTGAAAAACCACTTTTCGCACTTGTGTTAGTGTTGAAAAACCACTTTTCGCACTTGTGTTAGTGTTGGAAAACCACTTTTCGCACTTGTGTTGGTGCAGGTAACCACTTTTGCACTTGTATTAGTGGAGAAAAAACACTTTTTGCACATGTGATAGTGTTGAAAAACCACTTTTCGCACTTGTGTTAGTGTTGAAAAACCACTTTTCGCACTTGTGTTAGTGTTGAAAAACCACTTTTCGCACTTGTGTTGGTGCAGGAAACCACTTTTGCACTTGTAATAGTGTGGAAAAAAACACTTTTTGCACTTGTGATAGTGTTGAAAAACCACTTTTCGCACTTGTGTTAGTGTTGAAAAACCACTTTTCGCACTTGTGTTAGTGTTGAAAAACCACTTTTCGCACCTGTGTTGGTGCAGGGAACCACTTTTCACTTGTATTAGTGTGGACAAAACACTTTTCACACTTGTGTTAGTGTTGAAAAACCACTTTTCGCACTTGTGTTAGTGTTGAAAAACCACTTTTCGCACTTGTGTTAGTGTTGAAAAACCACTTTTCGCACTTGTGTTGGTGCAGGAAACCACTTTTGCACTTGTATTAGTGTGGAAAATACACTTTTCGCACTTGTGTTAGTGTTGAAAAACCACTTTTCGCACTTGTGTTAGTGTTGAAAAACCACTTTTCGCACTTGTGTTCGTGCAGGAAACCACTTTTGCACTTGTATTAGTGTGGAAAAAACACTTTTCGCACTTGTGTTAGTGTTGAAAAACCACTTTTCGCACTTGTGTTAGTGTTGAAAAACCACTTTTCGCACTTTTGTTGGTGCAGGAAACCACTTTTGCACTTGTATTAGTGTGGAAAAAACACTTTTCGCACTTGTGTTAGTGTTGAAAAACCACTTTTCGCACTTGTGTTAGTGTTGAAAAACCACTTTTCGCACTTGTGTTAGTGTTGAAAAACCACTTTTCGCACTTGTGTTGGTGCAGGAAACCACTTTTGCACTTGTATTAGTGTGGAAAAAACACGTTTCGCACTTGTGTTAGTGTTGAAAAACCACTTTTCGCACTTGTGTTAGTGTTGAAAAACCACTTTTCGCACTTGTGTTAGTGTTGAAAAACCACTTTTCGCACTTGTGTTGGTGTAGGAAACCACTTTTGCACTTGTATTAGTGTGGAAAAAAACACTTTTCGAACTTGTGTTAGTGTTGAAAAACCACTTTTCGCACTTGTGTTAGTGTTGACAAACCACTTTTCGCACTTGTGTTCGTGTTGAAAAACCACTTTTCGCACTTGTGTTGGTGCAGGAAACCACTTTTGCACTTGTATTAGTGTGGAAAACCACTTTTCGTACTTGTGTTAGTGTTGAAAAACCACTTTTCGCACTTGTGTTGGTGCAGGAAACCACTTTTGCACTTGTATTAGTGTGGAAAAAACACTTTTCGCACTTGTGTTAGTGTTGAAAAACCACTTTTCGCACTTGTGTTAGTGTTGAAAAACCACTTTTCGCACTTGTGTTAGTGTTGAAAACCCACTTTTCGCACTTGTGTTGGTGTAGGAAACCACTTTTGCACTTATATTAGTGTGGAAAAAACACTTTTCGAACTTGTGTTAGTGTTGAAAAACCACTTTTCGCACTTGTGTTAGTGTTGAAAAACCACTTTTCGCACTTGTGTTAGTGTTGAAAAACCACTTTTCGCACTTGTGTTGGTGCAGGAAACCACTTTTGCACTTGTATTAGTGTGGAAAAAACACTTTTCGCACTTGTGTTAGTGTTGAAAAACCACTTTTCGCACTTGTGTTAGTGTTGAAAAACCACTTTTCGCACTTGTGTTAGTGTTGAAAAACCACTTTTCGCACTTGTGTTGGTGTAGGAAACCACTTTTGCACTTGTATTAGTGTGGAAAAAAACACTTTTCGAACTTGTGTTAGTGTTGAAAAACCACTTTTCGCACTTGTGTTAGTGTTGACAAACCACTTTTCGCACTTGTGTTCGTGTTGAAAAACCACTTTTCGCACTTGTGTTGGTGCAGGAAACCACTTTTGCACTTGTATTAGTGTGGAAAACCACTTTTCGTACTTGTGTTAGTGTTGAAAAACCACTTTTCGCACTTGTGTTGGTGCAGGAAACCACTTTTGCACTTGTATTAGTGTGGAAAAAACACTTTTCGCACTTGTGTTAGTGTTGAAAAACCACTTTTCGCACTTGTGTTAGTGTTGAAAAACCACTTTTCGCACTTGTGTTAGTGTTGAAAACCCACTTTTCGCACTTGTGTTGGTGTAGGAAACCACTTTTGCACTTATATTAGTGTGGAAAAAACACTTTTCGAACTTGTGTTAGTGTTGAAAAACCACTTTTCGCACTTGTGTTCGTGTTGAAAAACCACTTTTCGCACTTTTGTTAGTGTTGAAAAACCACTTTTCGCACTTGTGTTGGTGCAGGAAACCACTTTTGCACTTGTATTAGTGTGGAAAAAACACTTTTTGCACTTGTGATAGTGTTGAAAAACGACTTTTCGCACTTGTGTTAGTGTTGAAAAACCACTTTTCGCAATTGTGTTAGTGTTGAAAAACCACTTTTCGCACTTGTGTTGGTGCAGGAAACCACTTTTGCACTTGTATTAGTGTGGAAAAAACACTTTTCGCACTTGCGTTAGTGTTGAAAAAACACTTTTCGCACTTGTGTTAGTGTTGAAAAACCACTTTTCGCACATGTGATAGTGTTGAAAAACCATGTTTCGCACTTGTGTTAGTGTTGAAAAACCACTTTTCGCACTTGTGTTGGTGCAGGAAACCACTTTTGCACTTGTATTAGTGTGGAAAAAACACTTTTCGCACTTGTGTTAGTGTTGAAAAACCACTTTTCGCACTTGTGTTAGTGTTGAAAAACCACTTTTTGCACTTGTGTTAGTGTTGAAAAACCACTTTTCGCACTTGTGTTGGTGCAGGAAACCACTTTTGCACTTGTATTAGTGTGGAAAAAACACTTTTCGCACTTGTGTTAGTGTTGAAAAACCACTTTTCGCACTTGTGTTAGTGTTGAAAAACCACTTTTCGCACTTGTGTTGGTGCAGGAAACCACTTTTGCACTTGTGATAGTGTTGAAAAACCACTTTTCGCACTTGTGTTAGTGTTGAAAAACCACTTTTTGCACTTGTGTTAGTGTTGAAAAACCATTTTTCGCACTTGCGTTGGTGCAGGAAACCACTTTTGCACTTGTATTAGTGTGGAAAAAACACTTTTCGCACTTGTGTTAGTGTTGAAAAACCACTTTTCGCACTTGTGTTAGTGTTGAAAAACCACTTTTCGCACTTGTGTTGGTGCAGGAAACCACTTTTGCACTTGTATTAGTGTGGAAAAAACACTTTTCGCACTTGTGTTAGTGTTGAAAAACCACTTTTCCCACTTGGGTTAGTGTTGAAAAACCACATTTCGCACTTGTGTTAGTGTTGAAAAACCACTTTTCGCACTTGTGTTGGTGCAGGAAACCACTTTTGCACTTGTATTAGTGTGGAAAAACACTTTTCGCACTTGTGTTAGTGTTGAAAAACCACTTTTCGCACTTGTGTTAGTGTTGAAAAACCACTTTTCGCACTTGTGTTAGTGTTGAAAAACCACTTTTCGCACTTGTGTTGGTGCAGGAAACCACTTTTGCACTTGTATTAGTGTGGAAAAAACACTTTACGCACTTGTATTAGTGTTGAAAAACCACTTTTCGCACTTGTGTTAGTGTTGAAAAACCACTTTTCGCACTTGTGTTAGTGTTGAAAAACCACTTTTCGCACTTGTGTTGGTGCAGGTAACCACTTTTGCACTTGTATTAGTGGAGAAAAAACACTTTTTGCACATGTGATAGTGTTGAAAAACCACTTTTCGCACTTGTGTTAGTGTTGAAAAACCACTTTTCGCACTTGTGTTAGTGTTGAAAAACCACTTTTCGCACTTGTGTTGGTGCAGGAAACCACTTTTGCACTTGTAATAGTGTGGAAAAAAACACTTTTTGCACTTGTGATAGTGTTGAAAAACCACTTTTCGCACTTGTGTTAGTGTTGAAAAACCACTTTTCGCACTTGTGTTAGTGTTGAAAAACCACTTTTCGCACCTGTGTTGGTGCAGGGAACCACTTTTCACTTGTATTAGTGTGGACAAAACACTTTTCACACTTGTGTTAGTGTTGAAAAACCACTTTTCGCACTTGTGTTAGTGTTGAAAAACCACTTTTCGCACTTGTGTTAGTGTTGAAAAACCACTTTTCGCACTTGTGTTGGTGCAGGAAACCACTTTTGCACTTGTATTAGTGTGGAAAATACACTTTTCGCACTTGTGTTAGTGTTGAAAAACCACTTTTCGCACTTGTGTTAGTGTTGAAAAACCACTTTTCGCACTTGTGTTCGTGCAGGAAACCACTTTTGCACTTGTATTAGTGTGGAAAAAACACTTTTCGCACTTGTGTTAGTGTTGAAAAACCACTTTTCGCACTTATGTTAGTGTTGAAAAACCACTTTTCGCACTTTTGTTGGTGCAGGAAACCACTTTTGCACTTGTATTAGTGTGGAAAAAACACTTTTCGCAATTGTGTTAGTGTTGAAAAACCACTTTTCGCACTTGTGTTGGTGCAGGAAACCACTTTTGCACTTGTATTAGTGTGGAAAAAACACTTTTCGCACTTGCGTTAGTGTTGAAAAAACACTTTTCGCACTTGTGTTAGTGTTGAAAAACCACTTTTCGCACATGTGATAGTGTTGAAAAACCATGTTTCGCACTTGTGTTAGTGTTGAAAAACCACTTTTCGCACTTGTGTTGGTGCAGGAAACCACTTTTGCACTTGTATTAGTGTGGAAAAAACACTTTTCGCACTTGTGTTAGTGTTGAAAAACCACTTTTCGCACTTGTGTTAGTGTTGAAAAACCACTTTTTGCACTTGTGTTAGTGTTGAAAAACCACTTTTCGCACTTGTGTTGGTGCAGGAAACCACTTTTGCACTTGTATTAGTGTGGAAAAAACACTTTTCGCACTTGTGTTAGTGTTGAAAAACCACTTTTCGCACTTGTGTTAGTGTTGAAAAACCACTTTTCGCACTTGTGTTGGTGCAGGAAACCACTTTTGCACTTGTGATAGTGTTGAAAAACCACTTTTCGCACTTGTGTTAGTGTTGAAAAACCACTTTTTGCACTTGTGTTAGTGTTGAAAAACCATTTTCGCACTTGCGTTGGTGCAGGAAACCACTTTTGCACTTGTATTAGTGTGGAAAAAACACTTTTCGCACTTGTGTTAGTGTTGAAAAACCACTTTTCGCACTTGTGTTAGTGTTGAAAAACCACTTTTCGCACTTGTGTTGGTGCAGGAAACCACTTTTGCACTTGTATTAGTGTGGAAAAAACACTTTTCGCACTTGTGTTAGTGTTGAAAAACCACTTTTCCCACTTGGGTTAGTGTTGAAAAACCACATTTCGCACTTGTGTTAGTGTTGAAAAACCACTTTTCGCACTTGTGTTGGTGCAGGAAACCACTTTTGCACTTGTATTAGTGTGGAAAAACACTTTTCGCACTTGTGTTAGTGTTGAAAAACCACTTTTCGCACTTGTGTTAGTGTTGAAAAACCACTTTTCGCACTTGTGTTAGTGTTGAAAAACCACTTTTCGCACTTGTGTTGGTGCAGGAAACCACTTTTGCACTTGTATTAGTGTGGAAAAAACACTTTACGCACTTGTATTAGTGTTGAAAAACCACTTTTCGCACTTGTGTTAGTGTTGAAAAACCACTTTTCGCACTTGTGTTAGTGTTGAAAAACCACTTTTCGCACTTGTGTTGGTGCAGGTAACCACTTTTGCACTTGTATTAGTGGAGAAAAAACACTTTTTGCACATGTGATAGTGTTGAAAAACCACTTTTCGCACTTGTGTTAGTGTTGAAAAACCACTTTTCGCACTTGTGTTAGTGTTGAAAAACCACTTTTCGCACTTGTGTTGGTGCAGGAAACCACTTTTGCACTTGTAATAGTGTGGAAAAAAACACTTTTTGCACTTGTGATAGTGTTGAAAAACCACTTTTCGCACTTGTGTTAGTGTTGAAAAACCACTTTTCGCACTTGTGTTAGTGTTGAAAAACCACTTTTCGCACCTGTGTTGGTGCAGGGAACCACTTTTCACTTGTATTAGTGTGGACAAAACACTTTTCACACTTGTGTTAGTGTTGAAAAACCACTTTTCGCACTTGTGTTAGTGTTGAAAAACCACTTTTCGCACTTGTGTTAGTGTTGAAAAACCACTTTTCGCACTTGTGTTGGTGCAGGAAACCACTTTTGCACTTGTATTAGTGTGGAAAATACACTTTTCGCACTTGTGTTAGTGTTGAAAAACCACTTTTCGCACTTGTGTTAGTGTTGAAAAACCACTTTTCGCACTTGTGTTCGTGCAGGAAACCACTTTTGCACTTGTATTAGTGTGGAAAAAACACTTTTCGCACTTGTGTTAGTGTTGAAAAACCACTTTTCGCACTTGTGTTAGTGTTGAAAAACCACTTTTCGCACTTTTGTTGGTGCAGGAAACCACTTTTGCACTTGTATTAGTGTGGAAAAAACACTTTTCGCACTTGTGTTAGTGTTGAAAAACCACTTTTCGCACTTGTGTTAGTGTTGAAAAACCACTTTTCGCACTTGTGTTAGTGTTGAAAAACCACTTTTCGCACTTGTGTTGGTGCAGGAAACCACTTTTGCACTTGTATTAGTGTGGAAAAAACACTTTTCGCACTTGTGTTAGTGTTGAAAAACCACTTTTCGCACTTGTGTTAGTGTTGAAAAACCACTTTTCGCACTTGTGTTAGTGTTGAAAAACCACTTTTCGCACTTGTGTTGGTGTAGGAAACCACTTTTGCACTTGTATTAGTGTGGAAAAAAACACTTTTCGAACTTGTGTTAGTGTTGAAAAACCACTTTTCGCACTTGTGTTAGTGTTGACAAACCACTTTTCGCACTTGTGTTAGTGTTGAAAAACCACTTTTCGCACTTGTGTTGGTGCAGGAAACCACTTTTGCACTTGTATTAGTGTGGAAAACCACTTTTCGTACTTGTGTTAGTGTTGAAAAACCACTTTTCGCACTTGTGTTGGTGTAGGAAACCACTTTTGCACTTGTATTAGTGTGGAAAAAAACACTTTTCGAACTTGTGTTAGTGTTGAAAAACCACTTTTCGCACTTGTGTTAGTGTTGACAAACCACTTTTCGCACTTGTGTTCGTGTTGAAAAACCACTTTTCGCACTTGTGTTGGTGCAGGAAACCACTTTTGCACTTGTATTAGTGTGGAAAACCACTTTTCGTACTTGTGTTAGTGTTGAAAAACCACTTTTCGCACTTGTGTTGGTGCAGGAAACCACTTTTGCACTTGTATTAGTGTGGAAAAAACACTTTTCGCACTTGTGTTAGTGTTGAAAAACCACTTTTCGCACTTGTGTTAGTGTTGAAAAACCACTTTTCGCACTTGTGTTAGTGTTGAAAACCCACTTTTCGCACTTGTGTTGGTGTAGGAAACCACTTTTGCACTTATATTAGTGTGGAAAAAACACTTTTCGAACTTGTGTTAGTGTTGAAAAACCACTTTTCGCACTTGTGTTAGTGTTGAAAAACCACTTTTCGCACTTTTGTTAGTGTTGAAAAACCACTTTTCGCACTTGTGTTGGTGCAGGAAACCACTTTTGCACTTGTATTAGTGTGGAAAAAACACTTTTTGCACTTGTGATAGTGTTGAAAAACGACTTTTCGCACTTGTGTTAGTGTTGAAAAACCACTTTTCGCAATTGTGTTAGTGTTGAAAAACCACTTTTCGCACTTGTGTTGGTGCAGGAAACCACTTTTGCACTTGTATTAGTGTGGAAAAAACACTTTTCGCACTTGCGTTAGTGTTGAAAAACCACTTTTCGCACTTGTGTTAGTGTTGAAAAACCACTTTTCGCACCTGTGGTGGTGCAGGAAACCACTTTTGCACTTGTATTAGTGTGGACAAAACACTTTTCGCACTTGTGTTAGTGTTGAAAAAGCACTTTTCGCACTTGTGTTAGTGTTGAAAAACCACTTTTCGCACTTGTGTTAGTGTTGAAAAACCACTTTTCGCACTTGTGTTGGTGCAGGAAACCACTTTTGCACTTGTATTAGTGTGGAAAAACACTTTTCGCACTTGTGTTGGTGCAGGTAACCACTTTTGCACTTGTATTAGTGGAGAAAAAACACTTTTTGCACATGTGATAGTGTTGAAAAACCACTTTTCGCACTTGTGTTAGTGTTGAAAAACCACTTTTCGCACTTGTGTTAGTGTTGAAAAACCACTTTTCGCACTTGTGTTGGTGCAGGAAACCACTTTTGCACTTGTAATAGTGTGGGAAAAACACTTTTTGCACTTGTGATAGTGTTGAAAAACCACTTGTCGCACTTGTGTTAGTGTTGAAAAACCACTTTTCGCACTTGTGTTAGTGTTGAAAAACCACTTTTCGCACCTGTGGTGGTGCAGGAAACCACTTTTGCACTTGTATTAGTGTGGACAAAACTCTTTTCGCACTTGTGTTAGTGTTGAAAAAGCACTTTTCGCACTTGTGTTAGTGTTGAAAAACCACTTTTCGCACTTGTGTTAGTGTTGAAAAACCACTTTTCGCACTTGTGTTGGTGCAGGAAACCACTTTTGCACTTGTATTAGTGTGGAAAAACACTTTTCGCACTTGTGTTAGTGTTGAAAAACCACTTTTCGCACTTGTGTTAGTGTTGAAAAACCACTTTTCGCACTTGTGTTAGTGTTGAAAAACCACTTTTCGCACTTGTGTTGGTGCAGGAAACCACTTTTGCACTTGTATTAGTGTGGAAAAAACACTTTACGCACTTGTATTAGTGTTGAAAAACCACTTTTCGCACTTGTGTTAGTGTTGAAAAACCACTTTTCGCACTTGTGTTAGTGTTGGAAAACCACTTTTCGCACTTGTGTTGGTGCAGGTAACCACTTTTGCACTTGTATTAGTGGAGAAAAAACACTTTTTGCACATGTGATAGTGTTGAAAAACCACTTTTCGCACTTGTGTTAGTGTTGAAAAACCACTTTTCGCACTTGTGTTAGTGTTGAAAAACCACTTTTCGCACTTGTGTTGGTGCAGGAAACCACTTTTGCACTTGTAATAGTGTGGAAAAAAACACTTTTTGCACTTGTGATAGTGTTGAAAAACCACTTTTCGCACTTGTGTTAGTGTTGAAAAACCACTTTTCGCACTTGTGTTAGTGTTGAAAAACCACTTTTCGCACCTGTGTTGGTGCAGGGAACCACTTTTCACTTGTATTAGTGTGGACAAAACACTTTTCACACTTGTGTTAGTGTTGAAAAACCACTTTTCGCACTTGTGTTAGTGTTGAAAAACCACTTTTCGCACTTGTGTTAGTGTTGAAAAACCACTTTTCGCACTTGTGTTGGTGCAGGAAACCACTTTTGCACTTGTATTAGTGTGGAAAATACACTTTTCGCACTTGTGTTAGTGTTGAAAAACCACTTTTCGCACTTGTGTTAGTGTTGAAAAACCACTTTTCGCACTTGTGTTCGTGCAGGAAACCACTTTTGCACTTGTATTAGTGTGGAAAAAACACTTTTCGCACTTGTGTTAGTGTTGAAAAACCACTTTTCGCACTTGTGTTAGTGTTGAAAAACCACTTTTCGCACTTTTGTTGGTGCAGGAAACCACTTTTGCACTTGTATTAGTGTGGAAAAAACACTTTTCGCACTTGTGTTAGTGTTGAAAAACCACTTTTCGCACTTGTGTTAGTGTTGAAAAACCACTTTTCGCACTTGTGTTAGTGTTGAAAAACCACTTTTCGCACTTGTGTTGGTGCAG
This sequence comes from Myxine glutinosa, assembly GCF_964187855.1. Taxonomy (NCBI): domain Eukaryota; kingdom Metazoa; phylum Chordata; class Myxini; order Myxiniformes; family Myxinidae; genus Myxine; species Myxine glutinosa. Next base: position 22,803 of record NW_027617644.1, on the reverse strand, counting down.
GAAACCACTTTTGCACTTGTATTAGTGTGGAAAAAACACGTTTCGCACTTGTGTTAGTGTTGAAAAACCACTTTTCGCACTTGTGTTAGTGTTGAAAAACCACTTTTCGCACTTGTGTTAGTGTTGAAAAACCACTTTTCGCACTTGTGTTGGTGTAGGAAACCACTTTTGCACTTGTATTAGTGTGGAAAAAAACACTTTTCGAACTTGTGTTAGTGTTGAAAAACCACTTTTCGCACTTGTGTTAGTGTTGACAAACCACTTTTCGCACTTGTGTTCGTGTTGAAAAACCACTTTTCGCACTTGTGTTGGTGCAGGAAACCACTTTTGCACTTGTATTAGTGTGGAAAACCACTTTTCGTACTTGTGTTAGTGTTGAAAAACCACTTTTCGCACTTGTGTTGGTGCAGGAAACCACTTTTGCACTTGTATTAGTGTGGAAAAAACACTTTTCGCACTTGTGTTAGTGTTGAAAAACCACTTTTCGCACTTGTGTTAGTGTTGAAAAACCACTTTTCGCACTTGTGTTAGTGTTGAAAACCCACTTTTCGCACTTGTGTTGGTGTAGGAAACCACTTTTGCACTTATATTAGTGTGGAAAAAACACTTTTCGAACTTGTGTTAGTGTTGAAAAACCACTTTTCGCACTTGTGTTAGTGTTGAAAAACCACTTTTCGCACTTGTGTTAGTGTTGAAAAACCACTTTTCGCACTTGTGTTGGTGCAGGAAACCACTTTTGCACTTGTATTAGTGTGGAAAAAACACTTTTCGCACTTGTGTTAGTGTTGAAAAACCACTTTTCGCACTTGTGTTAGTGTTGAAAAACCACTTTTCGCACTTGTGTTAGTGTTGAAAAACCACTTTTCGCACTTGTGTTGGTGTAGGAAACCACTTTTGCACTTGTATTAGTGTGGAAAAAAACACTTTTCGAACTTGTGTTAGTGTTGAAAAACCACTTTTCGCACTTGTGTTAGTGTTGACAAACCACTTTTCGCACTTGTGTTCGTGTTGAAAAACCACTTTTCGCACTTGTGTTGGTGCAGGAAACCACTTTTGCACTTGTATTAGTGTGGAAAACCACTTTTCGTACTTGTGTTAGTGTTGAAAAACCACTTTTCGCACTTGTGTTGGTGCAGGAAACCACTTTTGCACTTGTATTAGTGTGGAAAAAACACTTTTCGCACTTGTGTTAGTGTTGAAAAACCACTTTTCGCACTTGTGTTAGTGTTGAAAAACCACTTTTCGCACTTGTGTTAGTGTTGAAAACCCACTTTTCGCACTTGTGTTGGTGTAGGAAACCACTTTTGCACTTATATTAGTGTGGAAAAAACACTTTTCGAACTTGTGTTAGTGTTGAAAAACCACTTTTCGCACTTGTGTTCGTGTTGAAAAACCACTTTTCGCACTTTTGTTAGTGTTGAAAAACCACTTTTCGCACTTGTGTTGGTGCAGGAAACCACTTTTGCACTTGTATTAGTGTGGAAAAAACACTTTTTGCACTTGTGATAGTGTTGAAAAACGACTTTTCGCACTTGTGTTAGTGTTGAAAAACCACTTTTCGCAATTGTGTTAGTGTTGAAAAACCACTTTTCGCACTTGTGTTGGTGCAGGAAACCACTTTTGCACTTGTATTAGTGTGGAAAAAACACTTTTCGCACTTGCGTTAGTGTTGAAAAAACACTTTTCGCACTTGTGTTAGTGTTGAAAAACCACTTTTCGCACATGTGATAGTGTTGAAAAACCATGTTTCGCACTTGTGTTAGTGTTGAAAAACCACTTTTCGCACTTGTGTTGGTGCAGGAAACCACTTTTGCACTTGTATTAGTGTGGAAAAAACACTTTTCGCACTTGTGTTAGTGTTGAAAAACCACTTTTCGCACTTGTGTTAGTGTTGAAAAACCACTTTTTGCACTTGTGTTAGTGTTGAAAAACCACTTTTCGCACTTGTGTTGGTGCAGGAAACCACTTTTGCACTTGTATTAGTGTGGAAAAAACACTTTTCGCACTTGTGTTAGTGTTGAAAAACCACTTTTCGCACTTGTGTTAGTGTTGAAAAACCACTTTTCGCACTTGTGTTGGTGCAGGAAACCACTTTTGCACTTGTGATAGTGTTGAAAAACCACTTTTCGCACTTGTGTTAGTGTTGAAAAACCACTTTTTGCACTTGTGTTAGTGTTGAAAAACCATTTTTCGCACTTGCGTTGGTGCAGGAAACCACTTTTGCACTTGTATTAGTGTGGAAAAAACACTTTTCGCACTTGTGTTAGTGTTGAAAAACCACTTTTCGCACTTGTGTTAGTGTTGAAAAACCACTTTTCGCACTTGTGTTGGTGCAGGAAACCACTTTTGCACTTGTATTAGTGTGGAAAAAACACTTTTCGCACTTGTGTTAGTGTTGAAAAACCACTTTTCCCACTTGGGTTAGTGTTGAAAAACCACATTTCGCACTTGTGTTAGTGTTGAAAAACCACTTTTCGCACTTGTGTTGGTGCAGGAAACCACTTTTGCACTTGTATTAGTGTGGAAAAACACTTTTCGCACTTGTGTTAGTGTTGAAAAACCACTTTTCGCACTTGTGTTAGTGTTGAAAAACCACTTTTCGCACTTGTGTTAGTGTTGAAAAACCACTTTTCGCACTTGTGTTGGTGCAGGAAACCACTTTTGCACTTGTATTAGTGTGGAAAAAACACTTTACGCACTTGTATTAGTGTTGAAAAACCACTTTTCGCACTTGTGTTAGTGTTGAAAAACCACTTTTCGCACTTGTGTTAGTGTTGAAAAACCACTTTTCGCACTTGTGTTGGTGCAGGTAACCACTTTTGCACTTGTATTAGTGGAGAAAAAACACTTTTTGCACATGTGATAGTGTTGAAAAACCACTTTTCGCACTTGTGTTAGTGTTGAAAAACCACTTTTCGCACTTGTGTTAGTGTTGAAAAACCACTTTTCGCACTTGTGTTGGTGCAGGAAACCACTTTTGCACTTGTAATAGTGTGGAAAAAAACACTTTTTGCACTTGTGATAGTGTTGAAAAACCACTTTTCGCACTTGTGTTAGTGTTGAAAAACCACTTTTCGCACTTGTGTTAGTGTTGAAAAACCACTTTTCGCACCTGTGTTGGTGCAGGGAACCACTTTTCACTTGTATTAGTGTGGACAAAACACTTTTCACACTTGTGTTAGTGTTGAAAAACCACTTTTCGCACTTGTGTTAGTGTTGAAAAACCACTTTTCGCACTTGTGTTAGTGTTGAAAAACCACTTTTCGCACTTGTGTTGGTGCAGGAAACCACTTTTGCACTTGTATTAGTGTGGAAAATACACTTTTCGCACTTGTGTTAGTGTTGAAAAACCACTTTTCGCACTTGTGTTAGTGTTGAAAAACCACTTTTCGCACTTGTGTTCGTGCAGGAAACCACTTTTGCACTTGTATTAGTGTGGAAAAAACACTTTTCGCACTTGTGTTAGTGTTGAAAAACCACTTTTCGCACTTATGTTAGTGTTGAAAAACCACTTTTCGCACTTTTGTTGGTGCAGGAAACCACTTTTGCACTTGTATTAGTGTGGAAAAAACACTTTTCGCAATTGTGTTAGTGTTGAAAAACCACTTTTCGCACTTGTGTTGGTGCAGGAAACCACTTTTGCACTTGTATTAGTGTGGAAAAAACACTTTTCGCACTTGCGTTAGTGTTGAAAAAACACTTTTCGCACTTGTGTTAGTGTTGAAAAACCACTTTTCGCACATGTGATAGTGTTGAAAAACCATGTTTCGCACTTGTGTTAGTGTTGAAAAACCACTTTTCGCACTTGTGTTGGTGCAGGAAACCACTTTTGCACTTGTATTAGTGTGGAAAAAACACTTTTCGCACTTGTGTTAGTGTTGAAAAACCACTTTTCGCACTTGTGTTAGTGTTGAAAAACCACTTTTTGCACTTGTGTTAGTGTTGAAAAACCACTTTTCGCACTTGTGTTGGTGCAGGAAACCACTTTTGCACTTGTATTAGTGTGGAAAAAACACTTTTCGCACTTGTGTTAGTGTTGAAAAACCACTTTTCGCACTTGTGTTAGTGTTGAAAAACCACTTTTCGCACTTGTGTTGGTGCAGGAAACCACTTTTGCACTTGTGATAGTGTTGAAAAACCACTTTTCGCACTTGTGTTAGTGTTGAAAAACCACTTTTTGCACTTGTGTTAGTGTTGAAAAACCATTTTTCGCACTTGCGTTGGTGCAGGAAACCACTTTTGCACTTGTATTAGTGTGGAAAAAACACTTTTCGCACTTGTGTTAGTGTTGAAAAACCACTTTTCGCACTTGTGTTAGTGTTGAAAAACCACTTTTCGCACTTGTGTTGGTGCAGGAAACCACTTTTGCACTTGTATTAGTGTGGAAAAAACACTTTTCGCACTTGTGTTAGTGTTGAAAAACCACTTTTCCCACTTGGGTTAGTGTTGAAAAACCACATTTCGCACTTGTGTTAGTGTTGAAAAACCACTTTTCGCACTTGTGTTGGTGCAGGAAACCACTTTTGCACTTGTATTAGTGTGGAAAAACACTTTTCGCACTTGTGTTAGTGTTGAAAAACCACTTTTCGCACTTGTGTTAGTGTTGAAAAACCACTTTTCGCACTTGTGTTAGTGTTGAAAAACCACTTTTCGCACTTGTGTTGGTGCAGGAAACCACTTTTGCACTTGTATTAGTGTGGAAAAAACACTTTACGCACTTGTATTAGTGTTGAAAAACCACTTTTCGCACTTGTGTTAGTGTTGAAAAACCACTTTTCGCACTTGTGTTAGTGTTGAAAAACCACTTTTCGCACTTGTGTTGGTGCAGGTAACCACTTTTGCACTTGTATTAGTGGAGAAAAAACACTTTTTGCACATGTGATAGTGTTGAAAAACCACTTTTCGCACTTGTGTTAGTGTTGAAAAACCACTTTTCGCACTTGTGTTAGTGTTGAAAAACCACTTTTCGCACTTGTGTTGGTGCAGGAAACCACTTTTGCACTTGTAATAGTGTGGAAAAAAACACTTTTTGCACTTGTGATAGTGTTGAAAAACCACTTTTCGCACTTGTGTTAGTGTTGAAAAACCACTTTTCGCACTTGTGTTAGTGTTGAAAAACCACTTTTCGCACCTGTGTTGGTGCAGGGAACCACTTTTCACTTGTATTAGTGTGGACAAAACACTTTTCACACTTGTGTTAGTGTTGAAAAACCACTTTTCGCACTTGTGTTAGTGTTGAAAAACCACTTTTCGCACTTGTGTTAGTGTTGAAAAACCACTTTTCGCACTTGTGTTGGTGCAGGAAACCACTTTTGCACTTGTATTAGTGTGGAAAATACACTTTTCGCACTTGTGTTAGTGTTGAAAAACCACTTTTCGCACTTGTGTTAGTGTTGAAAAACCACTTTTCGCACTTGTGTTCGTGCAGGAAACCACTTTTGCACTTGTATTAGTGTGGAAAAAACACTTTTCGCACTTGTGTTAGTGTTGAAAAACCACTTTTCGCACTTGTGTTAGTGTTGAAAAACCACTTTTCGCACTTTTGTTGGTGCAGGAAACCACTTTTGCACTTGTATTAGTGTGGAAAAAACACTTTTCGCACTTGTGTTAGTGTTGAAAAACCACTTTTCGCACTTGTGTTAGTGTTGAAAAACCACTTTTCGCACTTGTGTTAGTGTTGAAAAACCACTTTTCGCACTTGTGTTGGTGCAGGAAACCACTTTTGCACTTGTATTAGTGTGGAAAAAACACTTTTCGCACTTGTGTTAGTGTTGAAAAACCACTTTTCGCACTTGTGTTAGTGTTGAAAAACCACTTTTCGCACTTGTGTTAGTGTTGAAAAACCACTTTTCGCACTTGTGTTGGTGTAGGAAACCACTTTTGCACTTGTATTAGTGTGGAAAAAAACACTTTTCGAACTTGTGTTAGTGTTGAAAAACCACTTTTCGCACTTGTGTTAGTGTTGACAAACCACTTTTCGCACTTGTGTTAGTGTTGAAAAACCACTTTTCGCACTTGTGTTGGTGCAGGAAACCACTTTTGCACTTGTATTAGTGTGGAAAACCACTTTTCGTACTTGTGTTAGTGTTGAAAAACCACTTTTCGCACTTGTGTTGGTGCAGGAAACCACTTTTGCACTTGTATTAGTGTGGAAAAAACACTTTTCGCACTTGTGTTAGTGTTGAAAAACCACTTTTCGCACTTGTGTTAGTGTTGAAAAACCACTTTTCGCACTTGTGTTAGTGTTGAAAACCCACTTTTCGCACTTGTGTTGGTGTAGGAAACCACTTTTGCACTTATATTAGTGTGGAAAAAACACTTTTCGAACTTGTGTTAGTGTTGAAAAACCACTTTTCGCACTTGTGTTAGTGTTGAAAAACCACTTTTCGCACTTTTGTTAGTGTTGAAAAACCACTTTTCGCACTTGTGTTGGTGCAGGAAACCACTTTTGCACTTGTATTAGTGTGGAAAAAACACTTTTTGCACTTGTGATAGTGTTGAAAAACGACTTTTCGCACTTGTGTTAGTGTTGAAAAACCACTTTTCGCAATTGTGTTAGTGTTGAAAAACCACTTTTCGCACTTGTGTTGGTGCAGGAAACCACTTTTGCACTTGTATTAGTGTGGAAAAACACTTTTCGCACTTGTGTTGGTGCAGGTAACCACTTTTGCACTTGTATTAGTGGAGAAAAAACACTTTTTGCACATGTGATAGTGTTGAAAAACCATGTTTCGCACTTGTGTTAGTGTTGAAAAACCACTTTTCGCACTTGTGTTGGTGCAGGAAACCACTTTTGCACTTGTATTAGTGTGGAAAAAACACTTTTCGCACTTGTGTTAGTGTTGAAAAACCACTTTTCGCACTTGTGTTAGTGTTGAAAAACCACTTTTTGCACTTGTGTTAGTGTTGAAAAACCACTTTTCGCACTTGTGTTGGTGCAGGAAACCACTTTTGCACTTGTATTAGTGTGGAAAAAACACTTTTCGCACTTGTGTTAGTGTTGAAAAACCACTTTTCGCACTTGTGTTAGTGTTGAAAAACCACTTTTCGCACTTGTGTTGGTGCAGGAAACCACTTTTGCACTTGTGATAGTGTTGAAAAACCACTTTTCGCACTTGTGTTAGTGTTGAAAAACCACTTTTTGCACTTGTGTTAGTGTTGAAAAACCATTTTTCGCACTTGCGTTGGTGCAGGAAACCACTTTTGCACTTGTATTAGTGTGGAAAAACCACTTTTCGCACTTGTGTTAGTGTTGAAAAACCACTTTTCGCACTTGTGTTAGTGTTGAAAAACCACTTTTCGCACTTGTGTTGGTGCAGGAAACCACTTTTGCACTTGTATTAGTGTGGAAAAAACACTTTTCGCACTTGTGTTAGTGTTGAAAAACCACTTTTCCCACTTGGGTTAGTGTTGAAAAACCACATTTCGCACTTGTGTTAGTGTTGAAAAACCACTTTTCGCACTTGTGTTGGTGCAGGAAACCACTTTTGCACTTGTAATAGTGTGGAAAAAACACTTTTTGCACTTGTGATAGTGTTGAAAAACCACTTTTCGCACTTGTGTTAGTGTTGAAAAACCACTTTTCGCACTTGTGTTAGTGTTGAAAAACCACTTTTCGCACCTGTGGTGGTGCAGGAAACCACTTTTGCACTTGTATTAGTGTGGACAAAACACTTTTCGCACTTGTGTTAGTGTTGAAAAAGCACTTTTCGCACTTGTGTTAGTGTTGAAAAACCACTTTTCGCACTTGTGTTAGTGTTGAAAAACCACTTTTCGCACTTGTGTTGGTGCAGGAAACCACTTTTGCACTTGTATTAGTGTGGAAAAACACTTTTCGCACTTGTGTTGGTGCAGGTAACCACTTTTGCACTTGTATTAGTGGAGAAAAAACACTTTTTGCACATGTGATAGTGTTGAAAAACCACTTTTCGCACTTGTGTTAGTGTTGAAAAACCACTTTTCGCACTTGTGTTAGTGTTGAAAAACCACTTTTCGCACTTGTGTTGGTGCAGGAAACCACTTTTGCACTTGTAATAGTGTGGGAAAAACACTTTTTGCACTTGTGATAGTGTTGAAAAACCACTTGTCGCACTTGTGTTAGTGTTGAAAAACCACTTTTCGCACTTGTGTTAGTGTTGAAAAACCACTTTTCGCACCTGTGGTGGTGCAGGAAACCACTTTTGCACTTGTATTAGTGTGGACAAAACTCTTTTCGCACTTGTGTTAGTGTTGAAAAAGCACTTTTCGCACTTGTGTTAGTGTTGAAAAACCACTTTTCGCACTTGTGTTAGTGTTGAAAAACCACTTTTCGCACTTGTGTTGGTGCAGGAAACCACTTTTGCACTTGTATTAGTGTGGAAAAACACTTTTCGCACTTGTGTTAGTGTTGAAAAACCACTTTTCGCACTTGTGTTAGTGTTGAAAAACCACTTTTCGCACTTGTGTTAGTGTTGAAAAACCACTTTTCGCACTTGTGTTGGTGCAGGAAACCACTTTTGCACTTGTATTAGTGTGGAAAAAACACTTTACGCACTTGTATTAGTGTTGAAAAACCACTTTTCGCACTTGTGTTAGTGTTGAAAAACCACTTTTCGCACTTGTGTTAGTGTTGGAAAACCACTTTTCGCACTTGTGTTGGTGCAGGTAACCACTTTTGCACTTGTATTAGTGGAGAAAAAACACTTTTTGCACATGTGATAGTGTTGAAAAACCACTTTTCGCACTTGTGTTAGTGTTGAAAAACCACTTTTCGCACTTGTGTTAGTGTTGAAAAACCACTTTTCGCACTTGTGTTGGTGCAGGAAACCACTTTTGCACTTGTAATAGTGTGGAAAAAAACACTTTTTGCACTTGTGATAGTGTTGAAAAACCACTTTTCGCACTTGTGTTAGTGTTGAAAAACCACTTTTCGCACTTGTGTTAGTGTTGAAAAACCACTTTTCGCACCTGTGTTGGTGCAGGGAACCACTTTTCACTTGTATTAGTGTGGACAAAACACTTTTCACACTTGTGTTAGTGTTGAAAAACCACTTTTCGCACTTGTGTTAGTGTTGAAAAACCACTTTTCGCACTTGTGTTAGTGTTGAAAAACCACTTTTCGCACTTGTGTTGGTGCAGGAAACCACTTTTGCACTTGTATTAGTGTGGAAAATACACTTTTCGCACTTGTGTTAGTGTTGAAAAACCACTTTTCGCACTTGTGTTAGTGTTGAAAAACCACTTTTCGCACTTGTGTTCGTGCAGGAAACCACTTTTGCACTTGTATTAGTGTGGAAAAAACACTTTTCGCACTTGTGTTAGTGTTGAAAAACCACTTTTCGCACTTGTGTTAGTGTTGAAAAACCACTTTTCGCACTTTTGTTGGTGCAGGAAACCACTTTTGCACTTGTATTAGTGTGGAAAAAACACTTTTCGCACTTGTGTTAGTGTTGAAAAACCACTTTTCGCACTTGTGTTAGTGTTGAAAAACCACTTTTCGCACTTGTGTTAGTGTTGAAAAACCACTTTTCGCACTTGTGTTGGTGCAGGAAACCACTTTTGCACTTGTATTAGTGTGGAAAAAACACGTTTCGCACTTGTGTTAGTGTTGAAAAACCACTTTTCGCACTTGTGTTAGTGTTGAAAAACCACTTTTCGCACTTGTGTTAGTGTTGAAAAACCACTTTTCGCACTTGTGTTGGTGTAGGAAACCACTTTTGCACTTGTATTAGTGTGGAAAAAAACACTTTTCGAACTTGTGTTAGTGTTGAAAAACCACTTTTCGCACTTGTGTTAGTGTTGACAAACCACTTTTCGCACTTGTGTTCGTGTTGAAAAACCACTTTTCGCACTTGTGTTGGTGCAGGAAACCACTTTTGCACTTGTATTAGTGTGGAAAACCACTTTTCGTACTTGTGTTAGTGTTGAAAAACCACTTTTCGCACTTGTGTTGGTGCAGGAAACCACTTTTGCACTTGTATTAGTGTGGAAAAAACACTTTTCGCACTTGTGTTAGTGTTGAAAAACCACTTTTCGCACTTGTGTTAGTGTTGAAAAACCACTTTTCGCACTTGTGTTAGTGTTGAAAACCCACTTTTCGCACTTGTGTTGGTGTAGGAAACCACTTTTGCACTTATATTAGTGTGGAAAAAACACTTTTCGAACTTGTGTTAGTGTTGAAAAACCACTTTTCGCACTTGTGTTAGTGTTGAAAAACCACTTTTCGCACTTTTGTTAGTGTTGAAAAACCACTTTTCGCACTTGTGTTGGTGCAGGAAACCACTTTTGCACTTGTATTAGTGTGGAAAAAACACTTTTTGCACTTGTGATAGTGTTGAAAAACGACTTTTCGCACTTGTGTTAGTGTTGAAAAACCACTTTTCGCAATTGTGTTAGTGTTGAAAAACCACTTTTCGCACTTGTGTTGGTGCAGGAAACCACTTTTGCACTTGTATTAGTGTGGAAAAAACACTTTTTGCACTTGCGTTAGTGTTGAAAAACCACTTTTCGCACTTGTGTTAGTGTTGAAAAACCACTTTTCGCACCTGTGGTGGTGCAGGAAACCACTTTTGCACTTGTATTAGTGTGGACAAAACACTTTTCGCACTTGTGTTAGTGTTGAAAAAGCACTTTTCGCACTTGTGTTAGTGTTGAAAAACCACTTTTCGCACTTGTGTTAGTGTTGAAAAACCACTTTTCGCACTTGTGTTGGTGCAGGAAACCACTTTTGCACTTGTATTAGTGTGGAAAAACACTTTTCGCACTTGTGTTGGTGCAGGTAACCACTTTTGCACTTGTATTAGTGGAGAAAAAACACTTTTTGCACATGTGATAGTGTTGAAAAACCACTTTTCGCACTTGTGTTAGTGTTGAAAAACCACTTTTCGCACTTGTGTTAGTGTTGAAAAACCACTTTTCGCACTTGTGTTGGTGCAGGAAACCACTTTTGCACTTGTAATAGTGTGGGAAAAACACTTTTTGCACTTGTGATAGTGTTGAAAAACCACTTGTCGCACTTGTGTTAGTGTTGAAAAACCACTTTTCGCACTTGTGTTAGTGTTGAAAAACCACTTTTCGCACCTGTGGTGGTGCAGGAAACCACTTTTGCACTTGTATTAGTGTGGACAAAACTCTTTTCGCACTTGTGTTAGTGTTGAAAAAGCACTTTTCGCACTTGTGTTAGTGTTGAAAAACCACTTTTCGCACTTGTGTTAGTGTTGAAAAACCACTTTTCGCACTTGTGTTGGTGCAGGAAACCACTTTTGCACTTGTATTAGTGTGGAAAAACACTTTTCGCACTTGTGTTAGTGTTGAAAAACCACTTTTCGCACTTGTGTTAGTGTTGAAAAACCACTTTTCGCACTTGTGTTAGTGTTGAAAAACCACTTTTCGCACTTGTGTTGGTGCAGGAAACCACTTTTGCACTTGTATTAGTGTGGAAAAAACACTTTACGCACTTGTATTAGTGTTGAAAAACCACTTTTCGCACTTGTGTTAGTGTTGAAAAACCACTTTTCGCACTTGTGTTAGTGTTGGAAAACCACTTTTCGCACTTGTGTTGGTGCAGGTAACCACTTTTGCACTTGTATTAGTGGAGAAAAAACACTTTTTGCACATGTGATAGTGTTGAAAAACCACTTTTCGCACTTGTGTTAGTGTTGAAAAACCACTTTTCGCACCTGTGTTAGTGTTGAAAAACCACTTTTCGCACTTGTGTTGGTGCAGGAAACCACTTTTGCACTTGTAATAGTGTGGAAAAAAACACTTTTTGCACTTGTGATAGTGTTGAAAAACCACTTTTCGCACTTGTGTTAGTGTTGAAAAACCACTTTTCGCACTTGTGTTAGTGTTGAAAAACCACTTTTCGCACCTGTGTTGGTGCAGGGAACCACTTTTCACTTGTATTAGTGTGGACAAAACACTTTTCACACTTGTGTTAGTGTTGAAAAACCACTTTTCGCACTTGTGTTAGTGTTGAAAAACCACTTTTCGCACTTGTGTTAGTGTTGAAAAACCACTTTTCGCACTTGTGTTGGTGCAGGAAACCACTTTTGCACTTGTATTAGTGTGGAAAATACACTTTTCGCACTTGTGTTAGTGTTGAAAAACCACTTTTCGCACTTGTGTTAGTGTTGAAAAACCACTTTTCGCACTTGTGTTCGTGCAGGAAACCACTTTTGCACTTGTATTAGTGTGGAAAAAACACTTTTCGCACTTGTGTTAGTGTTGAAAAACCACTTTTCGCACTTGTGTTAGTGTTGAAAAACCACTTTTCGCACTTTTGTTGGTGCAGGAAACCACTTTTGCACTTGTATTAGTGTGGAAAAAACACTTTTCGCACTTGTGTTAGTGTTGAAAAACCACTTTTCGCACTTGTGTTAGTGTTGAAAAACCACTTTTCGCACTTGTGTTAGTGTTGAAAAACCACTTTTCGCACTTGTGTTGGTGCAGGAAACCACTTTTGCACTTGTATTAGTGTGGAAAAAACACGTTTCGCACTTGTGTTAGTGTTGAAAAACCACTTTTCGCACTTGTGTTAGTGTTGAAAAACCACTTTTCGCACTTGTGTTAGTGTTGAAAAACCACTTTTCGCACTTGTGTTGGTGTAGGAAACCACTTTTGCACTTGTATTAGTGTGGAAAAAAACACTTTTCGAACTTGTGTTAGTGTTGAAAAACCACTTTTCGCACTTGTGTTAGTGTTGACAAACCACTTTTCGCACTTGTGTTCGTGTTGAAAAACCACTTTTCGCACTTGTGTTGGTGCAGGAAACCACTTTTGCACTTGTATTAGTGTGGAAAACCACTTTTCGTACTTGTGTTAGTGTTGAAAAACCACTTTTCGCACTTGTGTTGGTGCAGGAAACCACTTTTGCACTTGTATTAGTGTGGAAAAAACACTTTTCGCACTTGTGTTAGTGTTGAAAAACCACTTTTCGCACTTGTGTTAGTGTTGAAAAACCACTTTTCGCACTTGTGTTAGTGTTGAAAACCCACTTTTCGCACTTGTGTTGGTGTAGGAAACCACTTTTGCACTTATATTAGTGTGGAAAAAACACTTTTCGAACTTGTGTTAGTGTTGAAAAACCACTTTTCGCACTTGTGTTAGTGTTGAAAAACCACTTTTCGCACTTTTGTTAGTGTTGAAAAACCACTTTTCGCACTTGTGTTGGTGCAGGAAACCACTTTTGCACTTGTATTAGTGTGGAAAAAACACTTTTTGCACTTGTGATAGTGTTGAAAAACGACTTTTCGCACTTGTGTTAGTGTTGAAAAACCACTTTTCGCAATTGTGTTAGTGTTGAAAAACCACTTTTCGCACTTGTGTTGGTGCAGGAAACCACTTTTGCACTTGTATTAGTGTGGAAAAAACACTTTTCGCACTTGCGTTAGTGTTGAAAAACCACTTTTCGCACTTGTGTTAGTGTTGAAAAACCACTTTTCGCACTTGTGTTGGTGCAGGAAACCACTTTTGCAATAGTATTAGTGTGGAAAAAACACTTTTCGCACTTGTGTTAGTGTTGAAAAACCACTTTTCGCACTTGTGTTAGTGTTGAAAAACCACTTTTCGCACTTGTGTTGGTGTAGGAAACCACTTTTGCACTTGTATTAGTGTGGAAAAAACACTTTTCACACTTGTGTTAGTGTTGAAAAACCACTTTTCGCACTTGTGTTAGTGGTGAAAAACCACTTTTCGCACTTGTGTTAGTGTTGAAAAACCACTTTTTGCACTTGTCTTGGTGCAGGAAACCACTTTTGCACTTGTAATAGTGTGGAAAAAACACTTTTCGCACTTGTGTTAGTGTTGAAAAACCACTTTTCGCACTTGTGTTGGTGCAGGAAACCACTTTTGCACTTGTATTAATGTGGAAAAACACTTTTCGCACTTGTGTTGGTGCAGGTAACCACTTTTGCACTTGTATTAGTGGAGAAAAAACACTTTTTGCACATGTGATAGTGTTGAAAAACCACTTTTCGCACTTGTGTTAGTGTTGAAAAACCACTTTTCGCACTTGTGTTAGTGTTGAAAAACCACTTTTCGCACTTGTGTTGGTGCAGGAAACCACTTTTGCACTTGTAATAGTGTGGGAAAAACACTTTTTGCACTTGTGATAGTGTTGAAAAACCACTTGTCGCACTTGTGTTAGTGTTGAAAAACCACTTTTCGCACTTGTGTTAGTGTTGAAAAACCACTTTTCGCACCTGTGGTGGTGCAGGAAACCACTTTTGCACTTGTATTAGTGTGGACAAAACTCTTTTCGCACTTGTGTTAGTGTTGAAAAAGCACTTTTCGCACTTGTGTTAGTGTTGAAAAACCACTTTTCGCACTTGTGTTAGTGTTGAAAAACCACTTTTCGCACTTGTGTTGGTGCAGGAAACCACTTTTGCACTTGTATTAGTGTGGAAAAACACTTTTCGCACTTGTGTTAGTGTTGAAAAACCACTTTTCGCACTTGTGTTAGTGTTGAAAAACCACTTTTCGCACTTGTGTTAGTGTTGAAAAACCACTTTTCGCACTTGTGTTGGTGCAGGAAACCACTTTTGCACTTGTATTAGTGTGGAAAAAACACTTTACGCACTTGTATTAGTGTTGAAAAACCACTTTTCGCACTTGTGTTAGTGTTGAAAAACCACTTTTCGCACTTGTGTTAGTGTTGGAAAACCACTTTTCGCACTTGTGTTGGTGCAGGTAACCACTTTTGCACTTGTATTAGTGGAGAAAAAACACTTTTTGCACATGTGATAGTGTTGAAAAACCACTTTTCGCACTTGTGTTAGTGTTGAAAAACCACTTTTCGCACTTGTGTTAGTGTTGAAAAACCACTTTTCGCACTTGTGTTGGTGCAGGAAACCACTTTTGCACTTGTAATAGTGTGGAAAAAAACACTTTTTGCACTTGTGATAGTGTTGAAAAACCACTTTTCGCACTTGTGTTAGTGTTGAAAAACCACTTTTCGCACTTGTGTTAGTGTTGAAAAACCACTTTTCGCACCTGTGTTGGTGCAGGGAACCACTTTTCACTTGTATTAGTGTGGACAAAACACTTTTCACACTTGTGTTAGTGTTGAAAAACCACTTTTCGCACTTGTGTTAGTGTTGAAAAACCACTTTTCGCACTTGTGTTAGTGTTGAAAAACCACTTTTCGCACTTGTGTTGGTGCAGGAAACCACTTTTGCACTTGTATTAGTGTGGAAAATACACTTTTCGCACTTGTGTTAGTGTTGAAAAACCACTTTTCGCACTTGTGTTAGTGTTGAAAAACCACTTTTCGCACTTGTGTTCGTGCAGGAAACCACTTTTGCACTTGTATTAGTGTGGAAAAAACACTTTTCGCACTTGTGTTAGTGTTGAAAAACCACTTTTCGCACTTGTGTTAGTGTTGAAAAACCACTTTTCGCACTTTTGTTGGTGCAGGAAACCACTTTTGCACTTGTATTAGTGTGGAAAAAACACTTTTCGCACTTGTGTTAGTGTTGAAAAACCACTTTTCGCACTTGTGTTAGTGTTGAAAAACCACTTTTCGCACTTGTGTTAGTGTTGAAAAACCACTTTTCGCACTTGTGTTGGTGCAGGAAACCACTTTTGCACTTGTATTAGTGTGGAAAAAACACGTTTCGCACTTGTGTTAGTGTTGAAAAACCACTTTTCGCACTTGTGTTAGTGTTGAAAAACCACTTTTCGCACTTGTGTTAGTGTTGA
Organism: Myxine glutinosa; assembly: GCF_964187855.1. Taxonomy (NCBI): domain Eukaryota; kingdom Metazoa; phylum Chordata; class Myxini; order Myxiniformes; family Myxinidae; genus Myxine; species Myxine glutinosa. The sequence continues at coordinate 7,125 of NW_027617644.1, read as the reverse complement.
AAAACCACTTTTCGCACTTGTGTTGGTGTAGGAAACCACTTTTGCACTTGTATTAGTGTGGAAAAAAACACTTTTCGAACTTGTGTTAGTGTTGAAAAACCACTTTTCGCACTTGTGTTAGTGTTGACAAACCACTTTTCGCACTTGTGTTCGTGTTGAAAAACCACTTTTCGCACTTGTGTTGGTGCAGGAAACCACTTTTGCACTTGTATTAGTGTGGAAAACCACTTTTCGTACTTGTGTTAGTGTTGAAAAACCACTTTTCGCACTTGTGTTGGTGCAGGAAACCACTTTTGCACTTGTATTAGTGTGGAAAAAACACTTTTCGCACTTGTGTTAGTGTTGAAAAACCACTTTTCGCACTTGTGTTAGTGTTGAAAAACCACTTTTCGCACTTGTGTTAGTGTTGAAAACCCACTTTTCGCACTTGTGTTGGTGTAGGAAACCACTTTTGCACTTATATTAGTGTGGAAAAAACACTTTTCGAACTTGTGTTAGTGTTGAAAAACCACTTTTCGCACTTGTGTTAGTGTTGAAAAACCACTTTTCGCACTTTTGTTAGTGTTGAAAAACCACTTTTCGCACTTGTGTTGGTGCAGGAAACCACTTTTGCACTTGTATTAGTGTGGAAAAAACACTTTTTGCACTTGTGATAGTGTTGAAAAACGACTTTTCGCACTTGTGTTAGTGTTGAAAAACCACTTTTCGCAATTGTGTTAGTGTTGAAAAACCACTTTTCGCACTTGTGTTGGTGCAGGAAACCACTTTTGCACTTGTATTAGTGTGGAAAAAACACTTTTCGCACTTGCGTTAGTGTTGAAAAACCACTTTTCGCACTTGTGTTAGTGTTGAAAAACCACTTTTCGCACCTGTGGTGGTGCAGGAAACCACTTTTGCACTTGTATTAGTGTGGACAAAACACTTTTCGCACTTGTGTTAGTGTTGAAAAAGCACTTTTCGCACTTGTGTTAGTGTTGAAAAACCACTTTTCGCACTTGTGTTAGTGTTGAAAAACCACTTTTCGCACTTGTGTTGGTGCAGGAAACCACTTTTGCACTTGTATTAGTGTGGAAAAACACTTTTCGCACTTGTGTTGGTGCAGGTAACCACTTTTGCACTTGTATTAGTGGAGAAAAAACACTTTTTGCACATGTGATAGTGTTGAAAAACCACTTTTCGCACTTGTGTTAGTGTTGAAAAACCACTTTTCGCACTTGTGTTAGTGTTGAAAAACCACTTTTCGCACTTGTGTTGGTGCAGGAAACCACTTTTGCACTTGTAATAGTGTGGGAAAAACACTTTTTGCACTTGTGATAGTGTTGAAAAACCACTTGTCGCACTTGTGTTAGTGTTGAAAAACCACTTTTCGCACTTGTGTTAGTGTTGAAAAACCACTTTTCGCACCTGTGGTGGTGCAGGAAACCACTTTTGCACTTGTATTAGTGTGGACAAAACTCTTTTCGCACTTGTGTTAGTGTTGAAAAAGCACTTTTCGCACTTGTGTTAGTGTTGAAAAACCACTTTTCGCACTTGTGTTAGTGTTGAAAAACCACTTTTCGCACTTGTGTTTTTTTTTTTTTTTTTTTTTTTTTTTTTTTTTTTTTTTTTTTTTTTTTTTTTTTTTGTATACAATATCGAGGCTCGTGAAAGAGCGAACATTAATCACACAGAAAGACAAACCGACACATAAAACATATAACATAGGGAGCGGTAGACAAGATGGGGAGAGAGGGGGAAGGACACAAACACAACATTTGAGAGCAGGGACCGAGAGACATGGAGACATCGAGAGATCTGAGAGAGGGCGAGGGCTTTGGGGGGGGGGGCGTGGGAAGGGGGCAGTGGGAGAGGTATAAAACATATGGACACTGCCAGGACTTCCAGGAAAGAAGTTGGAATTTCAAACAAGGTGGATCTGGGGTGAATTAGCGGGGGTAGAAAAGATCAAGGTTTTGGATGGGGGAAGATAAGAGATGGTGGTGAACAGCTGTTTTAAAGACCTGGAGGGAGGAGTGGGATTGAAGGGAGTGAGGGAGTTTGTTCCAGAGGCGGGAGAAAAGAGGAATGAAAGAGTGAAGGTGAGCGGAGAGCCGAGATTTCGGCAGTTTAACCATCAGAGGGTTGCTGGCAGATCTTGTGCGACCTGTAGGAATATTTGGGGGACAGAGCACAGAGAGAGCTGGGGGTGCAAGGCCGGAGAGGAGTCGGTAGAAGACAGAAAGACCACCTACCTGCCTGCGGTGAGTGAGTGAAAGGCCCTCAGAGATAGCTTCATCGCGGGAGATTTCAATAATTCTGAAAGCTTTGGTTTCAACAGCGTGAAGCCGAGCTAGGTGTGAGGCAGGAGCACCGGCCCATAGGGGAGAACAGTATTCCATTGAGCTGCGGATGAAAGCCTTGTATGTGGTGAGGAGCTCAGGTGTGCCGAGGAAGGACTTCGCACGACGGAGGATGCCCAGTCGGCGACTGGCTTTGGAGGCCAGCTTGGAAATGTGGTTTTCCCAAGAAAGATCATGGCAGATAGTGAGACCCAAAATCTTGAGCGACAGAACTTCTTGGAGAGGATTGTTGAGAAAGTAGATGGGAGGGTTGTCCAGTCGATCTTTTCGGAGAGACATAGTAAGAGTGTGAGATTTGTCAGGATTGAAAGACATGTTCCACTTGTTTGACCAGTCTGTGATTTTGTCCAGGTCTTCAGAGAGTGAGGAGGCAGCAGACTGCCGATCTGAGGGAAGAGGAATGGAGCGGCAGAGAGTGGAGTCATCAGCAAAGAGATAGAGAGGATTTTCGAGAGAGTCAGAGAGATCATTGATGAAGACCAGAAAAAGCACGGGGCCCAGAACACTGCCTTGGGGAACTCCAGCCTGAACAGGAAGAGGAGATGAGAGAAACCCATTCAGGGCCACACGTTGACGACGACTAGAGAGGAAGTCCGCCAGCCATGCGTGGAGATTTCCATGGATACCAAAGGAGGAGAGTTTGGTGAGCAAAGCGGGGTGCCAGACCGTGTCGAAGGCACGTGATATGTCGAGGGAGACAGCTCTAATTTCCTGTTTGGCATTGAGGACCTCCATCCATTGTTGAGACAGCAGAAGCAGCATGTCCAGAGTAGAGTGACCTGGTCTGAAACCAAATTGATGATCAGAGATCAAGCCATTGGAGAAGAGGAAAGATTTCATATCAGAAGCAATGATGGATTCCATGTCTTTGCTGATAATTGGGAGAAGGCTGATTGGTCTGTAATTGCTAGGATCTTTTTTTGCACCTTTTTTGTGCAAAGCGGTGATGTTGGCTGATTTCCAAGCAGATGGCAGTTGACCTTGAGCAAAAGAGAGGGTGAAGAGAACAGAGAGAGGGTGAGATAGAGCAGCAGAGCAGGATTTTAGGACCCGTGGGCTGATGCCGTCGGGTCCAGTTGCAGAATCAGAGTCGAGGGTTGACAGAAACTTTTCCACCTTGTCAGGAGGAAAGGACACGGAGTCCAGGAGCAGCAGGGTACGACTGGGTATGGTGGGTACAGAGAGGGATGGGTTTGGGACACAAGATTTAGAGGCAAACACAGAGTTGAGGCATTCAGCTTTTTCACGTGCGGAGTCAGCTGTGTAGCCGTTTGAGGTAAGGGAGGGGATGGAGGGGGAACAAACACCAGAAACGGATTTGACCAGACGCCACCAGGATTTGGAAGAGGGAGACAGATAAGAGAGTTCGGTCTTGAGAACGGAGAGATATTGTTTCCTGGCTCTCCTGAGGGTGGACACACACTTGTTTCGGGCTTTGTGAAAGGAAATGAGATTTCCTTCCGTTGGATTTGCTTTCCAGGAGACGAAGGCAAGTTGTTTCTGGGCAACAGCCTCACCACAAGATTCCGTGTACCATGGACGGGAGGAAGGGTATGACAACTGAAGACGAGATGGGATAAATCTGTGCATGAGAGAGAGCAATTTACTTTGGAAGAATTCCCAGGATGAGTTGATGTCAGAGGTGGTAGAGATGGGAGACCAGTCCAGATGATTGATGGCTGCTTGAAGACCGTGCCAGTTGGCCTGAGTGAAATGCCAGACTCGTCGACGCTGAGCAGGCTCCCTGAGGATGGTCAGAGAGATGTCCACTTTAACAAGGACATGATCAGATGATCCGATCGGAGCAGAAGAAGAGCAGCAGACATTTTCAGGGAAGTTAGTCATAACCAAGTCCAGAAGAGAAGATGTTCCGTTGACTGAGATCCGGGTCGGGAAATTGACAGATTGTGTCAGTCCCAGTGAGTCGCAGAAGTCCTTTGCTGAGGAGCCATGGCTGGTGAGAGAGGTACCCACACCCAGCCAACTGGCATGATGACAGTTGAAATCACCACATATGAGGAAGAGAGAGTTGGGATGAGTAGATAGAAGTTGGTCCATATCATCAGACAGCGAGATGTAGATGGAGTCATCACTGTTTGGTGGACGGTACAACACACATATGAACAAGAGGTGGGAGCGAAGGGGAAGCCGTAGCCAGAGGTATTCCTGGGGGTGAGGTGGAGAGAGTGCAGTGCAGGGCGAGTGAGGAAGAGAGTTTTTGATAAAGATAGCAACCCCGCCTCCAGGACGAGGCTCAGGTCTATCATACCGGAGGAGGGAGTAGCCCGGGAGAGATACTATGGAATCAGAGACATCATAAAGGAGGAAAGTTTCTGTTAAGCAGATCACGTCTGGTTTGACAGAAGCAACCTGTATGGAGAGATCAGTTAAGTTTGAACGAAGGCCCCGGATGTTTGAGGTCCATACCGTTAATGAAGAGGAAGGGGGAGCATCAGATACAGAACAGGGGGGAGGAGGGGTAGGGTAAGATGTGGAAGAGGTGGAAGAGGTAGGGAGAGCTGTTGAAGGTGTGTCAGAGATTTCAGAATAGCTCGGAGAAAGGGAAGGATGGGGCGGACAAAAGGTTTGATGGTGATTGGGTGAGCCACAATGAGGTGTTATTTGAGGAGGGGGAAGAGCGAGGCAGAAGGTTGGGGGAGATGGAGGTGAGAGTTTGAAGGGGGAAGAAGCGGGGAGGACGCTTTGAGGAGGGGGAGTGAGCGGGGGGAAATTGAGAAGCAATGAGGGTGGGGAGATTTGAAGGGGAGGGGTGAGGGGGGAGTTTGGGAGGGAAGGGACAAGGGGAGGGATTTGAAAGGGATGGGATATGGGGGAGATTTGGAGGGGAGGGGTGAGGCAGGAGTCTAGGAGGGGAGGGGCGAGGGGGCGTCTTGGCGGGGAGGGGTGAGGGAGTAGTTTAGGAGGGAGGGGGCAAGGGGGGAGATTTGAAAGGGATGGGTGATGGGGAAGATTTGGAGGGGAGGGGTGATGGGGAAGATTTGGAGGGGAGGGGTTATGGGGAAGATTTGGAGGGGAGGGGTGAGATTGGATTTTTGAAAGTGTACGATTTATGGGAAACGAACATTTATTGCAAAATGAGTTTCTTGTGACCTTCGAGTTAAAAATACGTTTAAGGACGCTGGATGGAGGATGGAGTGCAGGAGAGTTTAGGGAATGTAGAACAAAGGCACTATAGGAGATGGATATTTTTTTTGGGATGAATTGATTTGGTGAGCAAGTCGAAAGCAGCCTTTTAAAGAAGAAGAAGAAAAAGGTGTTATAAAATATGACGGAATACATAACTTGAGGGGAAAGTGTAAACATTGAAGGTTAATGAGTGAAAACTATCTGGGGAAATGGGGGAGAAACACGTGGTCGAAGAACGAACGAACGAATAAGAATGAATAAACGAATGAGAACAGAGAAGGAAATGTTTTTTTTTTTTTTTTGAGTTGAGATTTACACAAGGAAGTAGGCTATGGGTGAAAAGACTGGGAATACAGAGAACGAAAGTTATTGGATCACAAACGACGGACCACTGAGAGAAAAACAAAGCCTCAAGGTTGTACAGTGCACACTGTACAAGGCCTTGCTCGCGACACGGCAAACAGACGATCAATTTATGAAAGATAAACACCGAGAAACAACCAAAGTTGCACACAATAACTTCACACACCGAAAGATAAATACAGTTTCGACAAAATACAATTGTGAACAGACTTAACTTCGAAAAACGTGGAGACCGTGTGGGGCTTCGAAAATCCCTGCCGCCGTCTCCAAGATCAATGGGAAAGATTTTCTCTCTAAGGGAAAGATTTTCTCTCTAAGGGAAAGATTTTCTCTCGAAGGGAAAGATTTTCTCTCTATGGGAAAGATTTTCTCTCGAAGGGAAAGATTTTCTCTCTATGGGAAAGATTGTCTCTCTATGGGAAAGATTTTCTCTCTATGGGAAAGATTTTCTCTCGATGGGAAAGATTTTCTCTCCAAGGGAAAGATTTTCTCTCTATGGGAAAGATTTTCTCTCTAAGGGAAAGATTGTCTCTCTTTGGAAAGATTGTCTCTCTATGGGAAAGATTTTCTCTCTATTGGAAAGATTTTCTCTCTAAGGGAAAGATTTTCTCTCTAAGGGAAAGATTTTCTCTCTAAGGGAAAGATTTTCTCTCTATGGGAAAGATTGTCTCTCTATGGGAAAGATTTTCTCTCTGTGGGAAAGATTTTCTCTCTATGGGAAAGATTGTCTCTCTATGGGAAAGATTTTCTCTCTATGGGAAAGATTTTCTCTCTAAGGGAAAGATTTTCTCTCTAAGGGAAAGATTTTCTCTCTATGGGAAAGATTTTCTCTCTGTGGGAAAGATTTTCTCTCTAAGGGAAAGATTTTCTCTCTAAGGGAAAGATTTTCTCTCTATCGGAAAGATTGTCTCTCTATCGGAAAGATTTTCTCTCTATGGGAAAGATTTTCTCTCTATGGGAAAGATTTTCTCTCTAAGGGAAAGATTTTCTCTCTATGGGAAAGATTTTCTCTCTATGGGAAAGATTGTCTCTCTATGGGAAAGATTGTCTCTCTAAGGGAAAGATTTTCTCTCTATGGGAAATATTTTCTCTCTGTGGGAAAGATTTTCTCTCTAAGGGAAAGATTTTCTCTCTAAGGGAAAGATTTTCTCTCTAAGGGAAAGATTTTCTCTCTATGGGAAAGATTTTCTCTCTAAGGGAAAGATTTTCTCTCTAAGGGAAAGATTTTCTCTCTAAGGGAAAGATTTTCTCTCTATGGGAAAGATTTTCTCTCTAA